>NC_136067.1:1895431627-1895531627 GCF_964261635.1 Lissotriton helveticus | reverse complement strand
CTTGGCAGCCCACGGGTACCGCCATGGGGGTCAACCTGAGGCGCCACGCCTGGTTGCGTCTTACATCCTTGAAGCCCGAGGCGCAGTAGAGAGTTGCCAACCTACCCTTTTCGGGCAAAACCCTCTTCGGGAAACATGCGGACGACGAGATGGCCCGCATGAAGGCAGAGGCGGAAACCCGGACGGCTGTCGGGTTGGAAAAGCCTAAGGAACAGAAAAAGACCTTCTGCCCTTTCCAGAGGCGGTACTGGGCGCAAGGCAGAGGGCAAGGTCGACAGGCTGGACAACAACCGCAACAGCAGCAGTTCCAGCGGAAACCGTTCCAAAAGCGCCAGAGGGGCCGAGGTGGTCAACAGTCTTCCTCCGCGACCAAAGGCCCGGCTGGGTCTAGGCCCTGAGGTGCTACTTCCACTTCATCCGTTACCCGCTCCGGTGGGGGAAAGTTTTCACAATTACCTGGAAGAGTGGAGGAACATTACTCAGGACAAGTGGGTGCTGAATATTGTTTGCAATGGATACAGTCTTCGTTTCACCAGCCCGCCTCCAGCAATTCCATTGGTTCCAACTGCGCGAGCTCCAGGCGGAGGCCGATACCCTGTTAAGAAAAAGGGCGATAGAAGACGTCCCTCTGTCTCAAAGGGGAAAGGGTCTTTACTCACGCTTCTTCCTAGTACAGAAGGAAGACAAGAACGAGTGTAGGCCCATTCTGGATTTGCGACAAGCAAACAAGTGGATTCGCAGGGAAAAAATGTGCATGCTGTCTTTGCCCCACATTTATCCTCTGCTGCAGAGAGGAGACTGGCTGTGCGCGATAGATCTGCAAGATGCGTACTTCTATGTGCCCATTGCATGGAAACATCGGAAGTTCCTGCGCTTCCTCGTCGGGACCAATCACTATCAGTACACCGTACTACCGTTTTGACTGAAGTCTGCACCCAGGACCTTTTCGAAATGCATGGCTGTGGTAGCAGCGCACCTGAGAAAGAACAAGGTGTTTATCTACCCGTACCTGGACGATTGGTTGATCAAAGCCTCCACCTTCCAGGAAGCGCAATTGCACTTCAACAGGACGGCTGTCCTGCTGAACCATCTGGGGTTGCACATAAATCTGTCCAAGTCTGTCCCGATTCCTGGGAGCCTCCATCAATACGCTGTCGGCAAGCGTGTCTCCTTCGGAGGAGAGACGCTTATCCATCCTTTGGAAGGCTCAGGCTCTCATAGCTGCTCCATCTACAACAGTGAGGACGGTGTCTTCTCTACTGGGATCGATGGCCTCTTGTATCTTCCTCACTCCGCACGCGCGCCTACACATGAGGCCGCTACAGGAATGTTTGGAGGACCAGTGGGACCAGAGGAAAGGGTGTTGGGACGACCGAATTCAGTTGTCTCTTCACGCCAAACAGTCCCTGAGATGGTGGTGCTCAGCAGAGAATCTCTTCAGAGGGGTTCCTTTCCACAAGGACATCCCGACTCAGACTATCGTTACGGATGCGTCTCTCCTGGGCTGGGGAGCGCATTCAGACCATCTACAGATCCAGAGAACGTGGTCTCCGACCGAGTCCACGTATCACATCAATTTCCTGGAACTCAGAGCTGTTCACTTGGCACTGAAGGCCTTTCATCCGTCCTTCCAGACCAACTCCTTGCTTGTGCAGACGGCCAATACGACCACGATGTATTACCTCAACAAGCAGGGGGGCTCGAGATCGCGCACACTGTCATAGGAAGCGCAGGCGATCTGGCACTGGCTGTTAGCCAGAGGACTGACGATAACGGCAACTCATCTGCCAGGTGTGCAGAATGTTCAGGCGGACGCCCTCAGCAGGTTGCTTCATGAAAACCATGAGTGGGTCATAAACGACTAGGTGCTAGACAACATCTTCGCCATGTGGGGCACTCCAGATGTGGATCTGTTCACCACCGCCAAAAAAAGCAAATGCCGCGACTTCGCCTCGAGGTATTACCAGCCGGGGACTCTGGGGAACGCGTTATGGATCAGCTGGTCGAACAGCTTTCTGTACGCTTTTCCACCCATTCCCCTGATTCCGGCGGTGCTAATCAAGCTGGCCCGATCCTGGGCGCGGATGATCCTCATTGCGCCGGAATGGCCCAGGCAGTGGTGGTTCACGGACCTGCTTCACCGGTCGATCCTGCCTCACCGGCGGCTGCCGTGTCGGCCGGACCTTCTCACGAAGTTTGGGGGGCAGATGGTGCACCCCAACCTCTCATCGTTGAGTTTGGTGGCATGGCTCCTGAGAGAGTGCAATATGGCCACTTGAATCCTCCTGAGGATTGCATGGACATATTGAAGGAGGCTAAGAGGCCATCTACTAGGACCTCTTATGCTTACAAGTGGAAGAGATTCTGCATCTGGTGCATGTCTAAGAACTATGATCCGACGACTTGCAAGGAGGATGTTATCCTTCCATACCTTCTGCATCTAGCTCAGTCTGGCCTTAATTTCCATTTCATTAAGGTTCATCTGGCTGCATTGACTGCTTACAGAAAATGCCCTTCGCAGACATCCTTCTTCCAGATTCCTGTGATTAAGGATTTTTTGGAAGGGTTAAAGAAGGTGTTCCCTCCTGTTCGGCTTCCTTCGCCTTCATGGGAACTGAATGTGGTGCTGTCCAGGCTGATGAAGGAACCTTTCGAGCCTATTCAAAAGGCTTCACTGCAGCACCTGTCTTGGAAGGCGTCGCACCTCGTGGCCATTACATCGGCCCGCAGGGTGAGTGAAATTCAGGCATTGTGTTGCAAGGAACCTTACATTGTATTTCATGCTGCTGAGGTTGTTACGAGTACTCACCCTAAGTTCCTTCCCAAGGTGATTTCTGATTTTCATGTTAATCAGACTATAACTTTACCAACATTTTAACAGAATCCTTCCACTCCAGCGGAACGGTCTCTTCATTCCCTGGATGTCAGAAGGGTGTTGAAATTCTATCTGGATAAGACCAAGGGTATTCGTAGATCCGACCAATTGTTTGTCAACTATGGGTCGGTTAGGACTGGTCTGGCTACTTCGAAACAGTCCATCTATAGGTGGATTGTGTCATGTATCCAGCTCTGTTATCAGAAAGCGAATAAGACCTTAGGGGGTAAGCCTAAGGCTCATTCTACCAGGGGCAAAGCAGCTACAACAGCTTTGCTTCGAAATGTTCCCATTGCAGAGATCTGCAGGGCTGCCACTTGGAAGTCGGTCGACACCTTTGCTAAGCATTACTGTTTGGACTCTGATGCCAGAGCAGATGCTCAGGTTGGACAGGCTTCGCTGCGGAATTTGTTCGCACAATAGTGGTGTTGTCTATTTTTTCTCCATCGCCGGGTTGTTTTTGGATGGGCTTGCCATTCTATTCACTAGATTATGACTATACACAGAGATCCCCTACTACAGAAGGAGTAGTTTCTTACCTGTAACTCCAGTTCTGTAGTAGGGGTATCTCTGTTATAGTCATAAGCGCCCGCCCTCCTCCCCGGTGGAGAAAATGGTACTGTGATGTATGCTACAGGCCTTTCTTTATGCACCTTCAAAAATAACTGAAAGTAAAAGGAGTGGGCTGTGCATGCTGGGATACCGAGGGTCTCTGGAGAGTTCCTTAAAGGCACGGTATCCCTTTTCCAGACACATAATGGCAGCCTATGGAGGCTTGTCTGTCCTTACCTTCCTCTCTATCATTCCACGGATTTGGTGAGGGGAGGAAAGTTTCTCTATGGGTGAAACTTGACAGATTGTGTTAAATGTGTTATTGGTGTTATATCCTTGGCATTTATAGTTGAAGTCCTGGACAGTGTAGCCTTGTAGGTACAGGCTGCATTATTGTCTTTAACCCCTTCGATGCTCATGACGGAACGGTTCCGTCATGAGCATCGGTCGTGCTGTGCTCATGACAGAACTGTTCCGTCATGACCACACCCGCAATTGGAATGTTCAGCACCGGGGGAGAATCGCTGCCGCAGGCAAGGTGTTAATTTTCTCTTCAGTGTCTATGCAGGACTGCAATGAAGACAGTTTAAGAGATTATTTTTGATTGCTCCGGGGTCAACGCACATGGGCGGGACTATTCACTAGATTAAGACTATTACAGAGATACCCCTACTACAGAACTGGAGTTACAGGTAAGAAACTACTCCTTCCTACCGGTCTGGAACAATATCACCACGCACAGGTGGATGAGACAAATCATCCAATCCGGGTATTGCCTGGAGCTCACTGCGGCGACTCCCAACAGACCACCCAAACAGCGTCCAATGTCAACAGACCATTTAAAGCTTCTAAAACAAGAGGTGTTTTCCCTACTGCACAAACATGCAATAGAATCAGTTCCCCTTCACCATCAAAATACAGGAGTGTACTCCCAGTGTTTTCTAATCCCAAAGAAGGATGGAACCCTGAGACCCATCTTACACCTCAGACCATTAAACTTATACATACAATCAGACTATTTTCACATGGTCACTCTTCAACAGGTCCTTCCCCTACTCAAACAAGGCGATTTCCTTGCCACTTTAGATCTCAAGGACGCCTACTTCCACATTCCCATTCACCCTGCTCACAGGAAATATCTTTGGCTTGTAGTGGACGGTCCGCATTATCAATTCAAGGTTCTTCTATTCGGAGTTACCACAGCACCCAGAGTATTCACAAAATGTCTAGCAGTGGTAGCAGCCCACTTAAGAAGACAACAAATTCACGTCTTCCCATACTTTGACGACTGGCTCATGAAAGCCAAGAGAGAGACACACACACACACACTCACACTCACACTCACACTCAATCTCACCTCCATCCATCCCACATACAACAATATCTAGGTGCCACAATAGACACCTCAAAAGGCCTAGCATATCTCAATCCAGCCAGGATAGCAAGTATGCAGGCCCTGGTAACAAAATTCCAACCGCAACACTCGCTGCCAGCTCGAGCGTTTATGCAAGAGGCCATAATCGCTATTAGTTGCATATTCATATCACCTCACGCAAGACTCCAAATGCGCCCCTTACAGGAATGCTTAGCACGTCAGTGGAACCAAGGTCAGTTAACAGCTCTGGTGTTGGTGGATGGCCTCACACATTGCTCTCTGCAGTGGTGGAACACCTAAAACCTTTCCAAAGGGCGACAGTTCCTAGAGCCGGTTCCACAAATCGTGTTAACAGCATACGCATCGCTCACCGGCTGGGGAGCTCATCTACTACACCACACCATAGAGGGCAGGTGGTGGACACAACAGCAAAAGCTACTCCACATCAATTGTTTGGAGCTACTGGCAATATTTCTGGCATTAAAAGCGTTCCAGAAACACGTATCAAACAAAGCTGTTTTAGTCCGGACAGACAATAGAACAGCGATGTATTATCTACAAAAACAAGGGGGGACGCACTCTCTGCAGCTCTCTCAACCAGCACACAGCATATGGAGATGGGCAATTCCTCAAAACCTATTCCTTTTAGCCCAACATCTTCCAGGAATACAGATTCAGATGGCACATCTGTTAAGTCGTGAGACACAACAGATTCACGAGTGGGAACTCCATCCACAAGATCTCCCAACATTTTTTCCAAATGTGGGGACATCCAGACATAGATCTCTTTGCCACACATTTAAACACAAAATGCCCAAGCTTCGCGGCCAGATATCCACACCCATTGTCCAAAGGCAATGCAATATGGTGAATTGGTAAGGCAGATTTGCCTATGCTTTTCCACCTCTACCACTTATTTCACTAGTTGTACACAAGCTCCAAAACAACAGTCACTAACCCTGATCCTAGTTGCCAGACAACCCTGGTACACAACCTTGCTGGAACTATCAGTTGTCCCGCACCAATAACTACATCTCTCTCCACAACTGTTAAAACAGAACCATGGAGAGATCAGACACCCAGCACCAGCACAGCTCAACCTAGCGATCTGGTTCTTGAAGTCCTAGAATTTGGTTCTCAATCTTCCACCTGATTGTATGAATGTCATCAAAGAAGCTAGGCGTCCCACCACTAGAGCCTGCTATGCAGCCAAGTGGTAAAGATTTGTAATATACTGTACAAATAACAAAATCAATCCTCTAGATGTGTATATTCAACACATCTTATGTTACCTACTACATCTTCAAAGATGTAATCTGGCATACAAATCAATCAGATTACATCTCGCTGCCATAGCAGCCAATCTGCAAAATAGACAACATCTATCATTATTCAGGGTACCTGCCATTAAAGCATTTATGGAAGGCCTCAAAAGAATAATTCCTCCCAGATTACCACTCTCTTTCTAGTGTGGAATCTAAACATCGTCCTCACTAGACTAATGGGTCCTCCATTTGAGCCTCTCTATAAATGTGATCTACAATTTCTTACATGGAAAGTCGCTTTCCTTGTCGCGATCGCATCTCTCAGGAGAGTCAGTGAGCTACAGGCACTAACTATTCAAGACCATTTTTACAACTCCATCATAACAAAGTGGTTCTCAGGACAAATCCCAAATTCTTTCCATAAGTTATTACTCCCTTCCATCTCAACCAGTCTGTAGAGTTGCCATTATTCTTCTCGCAACCACAAACAGTTGCAGAAAGAGCTCTTCATACACTAGACGTAAAGAGAGCACCTCTCTCTCTCTCGATAGAACAAAACCTTTTCGCAAAACAAAACAACTTTTTGTTTCCTTCTCACCACCACATAAAGGCAATCCCATATCAAAGTCTGAAATTACCAGGTGGATCGTCAAATGTTTTCAAATTCGCCATCATAAATCAAAACGTACACTTTCTATTCCCCCTAAAGCTCATTCCACTTGCAAAATAGGGGGTTCCATGGCTTTTTTAGGAAATATTCCCTTAGATGATATCTGCAAAGCAGCTACATGGTCTACCCCGCACACATTCCCAAAACACTATTGTGTAGATGTGCAAGCAAAACAACAAGCTAGTGTGGGCCAGGCTGTACTCATAACAGTATTTCAGACTACTGCAACAGATACTGGTGGTCGCCTCTGAAAGGGACAGTACTGCTATGCAATCTATGCATAATGTGTGATCTGCAGCCCATATGCCTCGAACGCAAAATGCTACTTACAAGTATGCATCTGTTCTTGGCATGTAGAGCTGAAGATTCACACAGGCCCACCCACCCGGCTACCTTTATCTGTTCCAGTATTATCTGAATTAGATATAACCTACGTGGACATTGCGTTCTGTTCTCACAAAACTCCATTTCCTTTCTTGGCGAAAAAACATTCTGAAGATGGAGTCTATGCCCATGTGCACTATTGTCCAAAGGAGGAGTCCCCTATCTCGTGACTTCCAAAGACTTGTTCCAAGACAATAACAAACTGCAAACATCCGGGCCCAACACCAGATGGCGGTCTATGCATAGTGTGTGAATCTGCAGCTCTACATGCCAAGAGCAGATGCATACTGGTAAGTAGCATTTTCCATATATATAGATCAAAACGCGTCGTTGTTGCCGAAAATAAACCTGTAATACTTCCAACCTCAATACCATAGATATTATATATAGATATAGATATATAAATATATATATATATATATATCTATATCCGTATCCGTATCACAAAAGTTGCCCTTAGTAGAAACGCAGACAGTTGAAATTTGCGGTGCGCCTCGTCGCAGAAACGCCCTGCCGCAGAGACAGAGGACCCGGCACCTGGAGTTCCTAGTGCTGTGCGGGGTTGAAAATCTTACCTGTATTGCGGAAAAAAATATATGGCAAGCACAGAAGCGGTTCTCCTCCACCGAACCCACTGGGGGAGTGCAATTTACCACGAATACCTCAAAGCATTCCACTTTGGTGAAAAAGCACGGACCACATGTCCCAGAAATCATTGAGGTGCAAAGTCCCACATGGGTGTGGCAGTATAGTACAGGTCCACAAAGCTGCCAGGACTTTAGAGATAAGCCATTTAGAAAAGGCGCGGAGCCTGAAATGCATTTAGCGCTTGAGATGGGGGAGTAAGCATGCTCTGACAGTGGTGAAGTCAATAGTGGCGGTCAGCCATATTGGAATCGTATTTTTATACGTCCATGATGCCCATCATGTTGTAGCTACATGCAATGTGCCTACCATCTTGGATGTATTAGTTGCCAATATTGCCTTTACCACACTGGCAACGGCAGTTCTGGCAACCAACAGCCAGGCTTGTTCAAACTGAGACTATTCTAAAGTCATACGAGACACACATCTTGCTCCCCCATCCAAAGATCCTTGTGAAGAGTGCTTTTAAATGTATCCCACACTTGCACTTAGGCCTTGCATATTGTATAGTGTTATTTAAAATTCAATCTGACTACAGCAGCTACACTGTTGTACATATTGTGTTGTGCATATTTAGGCTGTATGCAGTTGTTAGAAGGTGGTTCTGACACTAGGGGCCACCTGGATTTTTCGCTTTTTGAGCACCAAATTGTTGAGCTTTTACTGTGGGGGAGCCTCATAATCTGTGACTCACCCACAGTGAACTCATAATGAAGGAGACTGCATGGCGATTTTACTAGTGTCTCCCTGGTTTGACTAGGCCGCTGCGCAGCAGCTGGAGTATGGGGCACCGTGCTGGTTAAATGCAGCACGGGTGTACATGCGTGTGCACGTGTAGGGGCTGCGCAGGGGAGATTCCTAGCGTGCGCAGTCCAGTAGCAGCTACAGAGTGAATGGTGTGGCAGGACTTATGCAGAATTGGGTGGTGACATGGAATAGGCTTTATACCCTGGGAAGAAACATGCCAGGGAAAGTCAGGGTGTTTTACTGTGTTTCCACTTCATTATTCCCCTATGGGGATGTGGGGCCCATGGCTAAAATGACTTCCACCAGGCCTACAGATTCCAGACACGCATTAAAGTCCAGTGTAGCGGATGTGAAAACGAGTATTCTGCAGAGTCCAAAGTCATATTTGTACTGCTTTTGGGTCATACAGAACTGTCATATTTCTCTGTGCCAGCCATGACCAGACCCAGGCTGAGGGTTGACCTCAGCTGGATGGATTGATAACTTTTCTTAAACAAGCTAAGGCCTCCTCTCCACAAAAGAAGATGGGTGGGGCTACAGGCCCTTAGCAGCTGTCACTGGGGGCCAGGCACCAGGCTGCACCAAGGAGGGAAGACAGTGAGGGGGGGGGGGAAGGAGTTGGGTTTCAGATGCCATGTGGCCAGAGACACTGGACGACTCCATTTTGAACAACCCAGAGGCTGGACAAGGAGGGAGCAGGGGCAGGGAAGTGATGTCGCTGTTTGATAGGACACACAGAGACTTCTTGCCAGCCCCCTATTAAAAAGTACTTGCACAGGAAGAGACGCTCTCTCTGGGGTGTGGTCTGCTGAGGCGAAAGGTGCTGGCAGTTGGAAGGAGGACACCCCTGACTGCCCCCCCCAGGCCCCTAACTGCACCAGAAGAAGAGCCCAGGACTGGTGCGCAGAAGCAGGGGCTTCTGCGCTGGGAGAAGAGGCGCGGGAAGCCAGTGAAGACCGCTTCCTGCAGAATGCACCCTCTTGGAGACGCGGAGGACGAAAGAGAGTGCTCACCTGAGGGACCCTCCCACAAACACCCGATGCGGCATGTGGCACACATCGCGGCTCTCCCCGGCACAGCGGGAGAGCCGCTCATTTAATATGCAGGAGATCGGCGTGAAGCGGCCCAGAATGCCTTGCAAGGCATTAGGAACTCTGCTGTTTTGGAGGCTGGTGGCCCCCAGAGGAGGGGGGGTCACTCATTTGTTGAAGGAGGGGCAGGGGGAGCTGCGGGAGCAACGCAGCCTCCCCAGCCCAAAGAAGAAAAGTCCACCCTAAGTGTCATGGGGACTTGAAAAGGATAACCCCTCAAGTGCTCTACATGCATTTTAAACCTTCTGGGCTGGAACTTTTGTTCTTCAGCTGAGGGTGATTGAAAAATGTTTCCTGAAGTGAAGGGCTGAGATGGTGGATGTGTGGCAGAAGGCATCCCCTGGAGGTGAAGAGGTGTAATTGCACCACAAAGGCTTTTACTAATGTTATTCTTTATAGAGGGACAATTTCATATGTCTAATGTGAAGTACGTGGAGTCATAAGCAAAGTGGATTTAAGTAGCTAGCCATTCCTGCTAGGGTGTCTGACTGTATTTACTTAAACCTGTGATTTTATCTGTGATGCCTTTAGGGGTTGTAATTGCAATGCATTCTAATGATATCCAATTGTTATGAGTTCTGTCACTCTAAAGGGATGCTTAAACATGTATTCTTGTTTCTGCGCTTAGTTGGAGAACCCAGACTGTTAGCCCTTAAGATATAGAGGTGCATACCTTATGGTCAGTAGGAAATGCTCAGTCAGGGTTGTGTCACCAAGGCAGGGTTACCTATTTCAAATGCTGGTTGAAGTACTGGGGTGGGTCACCACTGGGATGGTGTGCAGGGCCCTTGCTCCAGGTTAAGATCCACTAACTGCATTGGGGGCAAGATGATGTGCATACATGGGAGTGGTGGTACTAGACCCCACCCCACCCCTTGCGGGAGGGGGGGATGTTATGCAATGTCACAAAGTAATTCCAACAACTTATGTATATTTGTAAATTGGTGCATAGTATTGAGTAGTGTGTGTGTTTAATAAATGTACTCTTACTTTTATAAAGCAAATTACAGACTGGACAATCAATTATTGAGTGTTATTTCTGCACACTTGCAAATGGCGATTACTAGCCCACACCACCTCCCTTGAGTAAGCCTCAGACTGCTCTGCGACACTACCCTCTGAGTCAGGAGCTACAATTGGTTGTTTGGTTCCCAGTGAAGGACAAATGTAGTCATGTTATTTGTGCAGACCTCACAGATGCTGCCTCGTTTTCCAACAGCAGTGTTTATTCCCCCCTACTTTTTTTTTGATTTTGCAACATAGAATGTTTTCACTTATATTAATCTAAGCTTGTAATTCTTGGTGCAGCCCGTCACACACCCCTGTTAGATATATGTATACAATAAGTGACATCATTAGGTTTTCACGAATCGAAGTTCTCAGAATAGTATGTCCATGCACCCAAAACCTTGCTATATTTGAGGGCAGCCTCTCGACTTATACACATTCTTCTGCTTTGGAGCAGTAGTTCATCCTGTTAGTCCAGGCTCCTCATGGGTGTGGGGGAGGGGTATTCAATTTAACAGCATGTTGTATATACCTTGCCGTCCTTGCGGGGTGGGTGGGACATGGTGACATGATCCTTTATAGGTTTGTAATCTGGGACAGCCTGTAGGTTGTCATTGTGTTGTTCGAGAGCCTATCGTACTTGCAAGTAGCGGTAAAATTGTGATCTATGCATGTCATACCTGTCTTTAAGGTACCAAAATGTGCAAATTGAGTTGCTGTCCAAGATGTCACCTAGTTTGGCGATTCTCATGTAGTCCCAGGTCCGGAATCATTCCAAAGTAGCAGTGTTCTAGCACTGTGCCAGACCACAGGGGTGTTTCCCCAGTCAGCACCCCGTGCCACTTAATCCACCACTGCATCCGGTGCAAACAGGCTATGGACATCTCCATTGCAGGGGGAAGATCAGTGCAATTATGTTATCCATAGAGAAGACGCAGCATATTGTACTGCTCATGGTTCTGGAGTTCCACATCCACCGCAGGGTCCCTCCAGTCTGCAAACAGCTGGTCGTTGATCTGGAAGGATTTGACTTGGCCAGTACTGTAATTGCATGTTTGCCAAACCCAACCCACCGTCCTAGGGTCCCAGCATGCATTTGCGGAATGCAATTCTCTTTTGTTCCCCTCTCCGCAGGAATTTCACCATCGCTACCTGCAGGTTTAGAAAGAAAGTAGAGAGTAGAGCGTATGGATAATTTTGTAAAGTGTAAAGCATTCTAAGAAAGGAGATATTTTAAGTAAGGCACCCTTGTCCTCCACCATGTTTAGGGGTAGGCATTCCCACGTATTCATGTCCTACTTCATGTGGGCAACCAGAGGTGCGACCTTCATGTCCCATGTAGCCTGGCTGGAGAGTTATATGCGTACCTAGGTATTTGAAATGTTGGTCCGCCCATTAAAAATTGGTGCTTGGCGTATATCGTCCTGCGGCCAATTTCAAGGTATGTAGGTAGATTTGAACCAATTAACCATAAGCCTGAAGGATCTGCATAAATTTGGAGCATAAGCATCTGGCGGGGTAGGGAGATTTCAGGAGCACTATTGTATATTAGGGTGTCAGTGGCATAGAGCGAGATTCTATTCTCCGTACCATCTGGCCAGCAGAAGCCGCCCAGCTGAGCATCACTTCTGATCTATTTGACCAATGGTACTATGACCAGGACTTGTTGTGTTTAGTCTTTGATGGTGAATGCGGGAGACAATACGCCATTGACCCGTACTCTTGCCCATTGCTTAGAGTATTATGTCTCTATGCAGCCCCTGAAGCGGGGGCCAAAGTTAATTCGCTCTAGCATCTGAACATGAACTTCCATCTAACAGAATTGAAGGCCTTCTCAAAGTCCATGGAGACTAAGGCCCTTCGCTCTCGCTCCTCCGCTGACCTGGCCATGCTATATGAAGGCTTCACAAACAATGACTGGTGCTGCTCTGTAGCATGAACCCATTTCGGTCTTGATGGACTACCATTCTGATTACTGTTTTTAGCCTGTTAGACAATATTTGTGCCA
Source organism: Lissotriton helveticus (assembly GCF_964261635.1). Classification (NCBI taxonomy): domain Eukaryota; kingdom Metazoa; phylum Chordata; class Amphibia; order Caudata; family Salamandridae; genus Lissotriton; species Lissotriton helveticus. The sequence continues at coordinate 1,895,519,007 of NC_136067.1, read as the reverse complement.
GTATCCAAAACTCTAGGTGGATGAAGGAAATGGGTCTATAGTACATGCAGTGGTTAGGTGGTTTCCCAGGTTTGAGGATCACCGATCTAGTGGTGACCTGAAGGTCTTATGGTAGTTCGGCAAGGGCCTGTATATACATTTCCTGTAGAAGCGGTGTCAGACATGTTAAATATTTCTTGAAGAATTTGACTGCGAATCCGTTAGGGCTGGATGTTTTTCCAGCCGGAGAGATTGGATGGCGTTTCTGATCTTGTCCTCTGTAATTGGCTTCTCCAACTCCACACGCTAGAGAGTCTAGATATTATGAGATCCTTTACGATAGGATGGTCATGCTCTGCTGAAGGCAATGGTTGTTCCACATACAGGCACGGATAAAACTATGCGAATTTGCTGGCATTCTGGTCAGATTCAGTTAGGGAGACCGTGTTCGGTGAGATTATTCTCGGAACTGTATGGTGTTCCCACTGTTTTTTAAAAATTATTAATTAATTAATTTTTTGTGTGTATTTTAGTGAGCTTTGTTTTCTCAGTGTTATCCAAACCTTTTGAAATCCGTGCTTATCAGCGTTTAGTTACCTGCCTAATTCCCAAAATAGGCAAACATCTTTTTTCTTGTGTTTACAAAACCTATATTTTTGCATTGTTATAAACTACATATTTCATTTAAAGAAGTTATGCAGGGTATTTAGTATGTTCCCATTGGCAGTGTCTCCAAAGGACTTCTGTTAGACGATTTTAAGCTTAGAAAGTCTGTGTATTGCACTCACACTTACCTCATTACCCTCTCTCACATTTCATTACTCGTTCTGTTAGGACTGTCTCGTTTGCAGACCTATTAATGGATTCAAAAGCTTAGTGCTATTTTCCAATTTTTTCTTTTAACAAACCAATTCCTGGACACAGTTAGGAGTCGTACTGGTAAATGGCGATTACTAGCCCACACCACCTCCCTTGAGTAAGCCTTCGACTGCTCTGCAACGCTACCCTCATAGTCAAGCGCTACAATGGGGTGATTGGTTCCCAGTGAAGGCCAAATGTAGTCATGGTATTTGTGCAGGCCTCACAGATACTGCTTCGTTTTCCAACAGAAACCCTACGTGGCGTGCGATAATTGAGCTGCCAAAGCTCCTCGCCTCTGGTCTCCGCAGACTGGGAACAACACAGTCATCGATGGATTACCTCCCAGACCAGACATTTCCCCGAACACACAAAGAATTTGTAGGATTCTTGGGCTGGGTAATCCCGGGTCTGTAAGGAAAAACAGCACCTAGTTTGCATAGAGTGAAATGCTGTCTGATGCCTCAATTGACCAGTCGAATCCCGCACCAAGGGGTCTCTCCTCTCCCGTGTTACCAGGGGTTCTTGGCCAAGGCGAATAACAGCTGGGAAAGTGGACAGCCCTGCCTTGTTCCCCGGTGAATTGGGAAGGGCCCTGATTGTATGCCCGCCAGTCGGACAGAGGCTGTGAGATCGGTTTAGAGAAATTGCGTATATGAGAGGAAGTGCTGCCCGAAATGAAGACCTTGGAGGAGCTGGAAGAGATAGTCCCAACTCAGGGAATCAAACACATTGTCGATCGGCCAACAGAATGGCTGCTGGGCGTCCAATCTCTGGGGTCTTCGCAATGACGTGGACTCTCTTTATATTGTCTAGTGGATCTGTAAGGCAGAATGCCTGCCTGATCCGGATGGACAAGCTCATGGGTGTGCGTACAGAGGCGATCTGCCTTGCCCAGCAGTTTAGCTTCAAAGCTTTAAGGCAAAATGCTGCGATACGAGGAGGGCTTCTCAGGAAGGTGTCCTGGTTTGTGGAACACCACAATTTCTGCATAAGGCCAATTCAGGGTGAGAATCCGCTGCTCCAGGGCTTCATGGAGTACATTTAAGAGATGTGGGCCCAGGTTGGACATATGAGATCGTAGGAATTCACTTGGGGACCCGGTGCGCGGGACTTAAGGCTGTGCTCCGCTCTTCTAGAGTGATTGGTGCGTCTAGCTGGTCTCGGCTATGGTCTAGTAGGGCTTTGGGTGGCATGTCCCTTAAGAATTCTACTATTTGGTCTGTTGAGACGGTCTCCTTTTTAGCGTAGAGGGATGAATAGTAAGCTGCAAACGCCTGAGCCGCGGGTAGAACACAGGGTACCCTCCGCGTTCCACAGTATGTGCACTGGGGTAGGTGACCGCGCCGCCTGACAGGTGGTGAAGCATAATGCTCAATTTGTCACCCCATTGATAAATTCTGTATTGGGACTTCCAACCAGATGTCGTGGGCTTCATCAGTCAGCAACTGATGCAGTCATTGGTGGGCGAGAAGAAGGCAGCGTTTTGCTTCAGTGTGCCTGCCCTCCCTTACCTTGGTCTCTCAATCGCCTTGGCGACTCTCTAAGTCCACTATCTGTGTGAGGCGGCAAAGCTTTCCCCCTGTGCGATAACTAATATCAATCCCTCAAATTGCGTCCTTGAAGGCTTCCCACAGGGTAGTGCATGAGGGGGCAGTGATGTTATTTGATTCTAAATTTGTAATCTCCTATCTGATAGTGGTTTGATATGTTGAGTCGCGCAGGTGCCAGGGTGACATGCACCATCTGAAGGGGGGTTTGTAGGGACCTATAAGTAGCTTTAAAGTGACAGGGGAGTGATCTGAGAGGCCACAATGCAGGATGGAGACGGGTGAGGCCCTGTGAATATATCAATCAATCAATCAATCAAAGACATTTATAGAGCGCACTACTCACCCGTAGGGTCTCAAGGCGCTAGGGGGGGGGGGGTGCTGCTACTGCTCGAACAGCCAGGTCTTGAGCTTCTTCCTGAAGGAGAGGTGGTCCTGGGTCAGGCGGAGGTGGGTCGGAAGGGAGTTCCAGGTCTTGGCGGCCAGGTAGGAGAAGGACCTTCCTCCTGTTGTCGCTCTTCGGATGCGGGGGACGGCGGCGAGGGCGTGGTTGGTCGATCGGAGGTGGCGTTTGGGAGCGTAGAAGTTGAGGCGGCTGTTGAGGTATCCTGGGCCTTGGTTGTGTAGGGCTTTGTGTGCGTGGGTGAGGAGCCGGAAGGTGATTCTTTTGTTGATCGGGAGCCAGTGCTGGTCTCTCAGGTGTCTGGAGATGTGGCTTCTTCTGGGGACGTCGAGGATGAGTCTCGCCGAGGCGTTCTGGATACGCTGGAGTCTCTTCTGGAGCTTGGCGGTGGTTCCGGCGTAGAGGGCGTTGCCGTAGTCCAGACGGCTGGTGACGAGGGCCTGGGTGACCGTCTTCCTGGTCTCGGTGGGGATCCACCGGAAGATCTTACGTAGCATGCGCAGGATGTTGAAACAGGACGAGGAGACGGCGTTGACTTGTCTGGTCATGGAGAGGGAGGAGTCCAGGATGAAGCCCAGGTTGCGTGCGTGGTCTGTCGGTTTGGGTGCGGTGCCCAGGGCGGGGGGCCACCAGGAGTCGTCCCAGGCGGAGGGCGAGGAGCCCAGGATGAGGACTTCCGTCTTGTCTGAGTTCAGTTTCAGGCGGCTGGTTGTCATCCACTCGGCTACGTCTTTCATCCCTTCGTGAAGGTTGGCTCTGGCGGTGGCGGGGTCGTTGGTGAGGGAGAGAATCAGCTGGGTGTCGTCGGCGTAGGAGATGATGTTGAGGTTGTGTTGGCGTGCGATGGCAGCGAGGGGGCTCATGTAGACGTTGAAGAGGGTGGGGCTCAGCGAGGATCCTTGAGGGACGCCGCAGATGACTCCGGTGGCCTCTGACTTGTACGGTGGTAGACGGACTCTCTGTGTTCTTCCGTCGAGGAAGGAGATGATCCATTCCAGTGCCTTCTCATGGATTCCGACGTTGCTGAGGCGCTGCACTAGGGTGCGGTGGCAGACAGTGTCGAAAGCCGCGGAGAGGTCTAGGAGGATGAGGGCCGCTGTTTCTCCGTTGTCCATCAGGGCTCGGATGTCATCAGTGGCAGCGATGAGGGCGGTCTCGGTGCTGTGGTTGGCTCGGAAGCCAGACTGTAAGGGGTCGAGGGATCCATTCGTCTCGAGGAAGGTGGCCAGCTGTTTGTTGACGATCTTCTCGATGACTTTGGCTGGAAACGGGAGGAGCGAGATGGGGCGGTAATTCTTGAGTTCGGTGGGGTCCGCTGTAGGTTTCTTGAGTAGGGCGCTGAGTTCGGCGTGCTTCCAGCTCTCCGGGAAGGTGGCGGTGTCGAAGGAGGTGTTGATGATGTCCCGCAGGTGGGGTGCGATGACAGCGTCGGCCTTGTTGAAGACGTGGTGAGGGCAGGGGTCTGTTGGAGATCCGGAGTGGATGGAGTTCATCATGCGGACGGTGTCTTCGGTGCTGATCGGGGTCCAGGCGCGGAGGGTAGTGGTGGGGGGCGGTGGTTCGGTCGTGGCGTGCGTCGGTTGAGTGCTGAAGCTGTTGTGTATGTCCGCGATCTTGTTGTGGAAGTAAGAGGCGAGGGAATTGCAGAGGTCTTGCGAAGGGGTGATGTCGTTGTTTCCGGCGTTGGGGTTGGAGAGCTCTTTCACGATGTTGAAGAGTTCCTTGCAGTTGTGTGCGTTGCTGTCCAGCCGGTCCTTGAATGCAGTTTTCTTGGTGGCGCGGATCAGTTGGTGGTGCTTCCGGGTGGCAAGCTTGAGGGTGGTCATGTTGTCCGGAGTTGGTTCCCTTCTCCAGTCTTTCTCGAGGGTTCGGCAGTTCTTCTTGGAATTCATGAGTTCGTCGGTGAACCATGGGGCCTTCTTGCTGCCGGGTCTGTTGGGCGGGGTCCTCAGTGGGGCGAGTTCGTCCGCGCAGTTGCTGATCCACTTCGTGAGGTTGTCGGCGGCCTGGCTGGGGTTCGCTGAGCTGGCGGGAGGGTGCTGGCTCAGGGAAGCGGCGAGCTGGTCGGCTGTGATCTTGTTCCAGCTTCTTCGAGCAACCTGTTGCTGGTGGTGGTGGATCGTCGTTCTTCTGAAGGTGAAGTGGACGCAGCTGTGGTCCGTCCAGTGGAGTCCGGTGGTGTGGCTGAAGGTGATGTCTTTGCTGGATGAGAAGACGGCGTCGAGTGTGTGTCTGGCGAGGTGGGTGGGGGTGGACACCAGCTGCTTGAGACCGAGGTTGGCGAGGTTGTCGAGCAGGGTGATGGTGTTGCGGTCGTTGTTGTTCTCCAGGTGGAAGTTGATGTCCCCCAGGAGGATGTAGTCGGCGGAGGGGAGGGCGTGCGGGCTGACTAAGTCGGCGATGTCCTCGCTGAATTGTGTGCGTGGTCCCGGGGGTCGGTAGATCAGGGTGCCTCTGAGGGTGGTTTTGGGGTCCGTGTGGATCTGGAAGTGCAGGTGTTCGGCGGTTGTCAGGGTGTCGTCGGTGTTGGTCTTGATGCGGATGGTGTCCCTGTAGATGATGGCGAGGCCTCCTCCAGTCTGGTTGTCGCGGTCTCTTCGGGTGATCTTGTAACCCTCTGGGATGGCGATGGCGATGTCGGGCGCTGAGGAGTCGTTCATCCAGGTTTCCGTGAGGAAGGCGACGTCAGGGGCTGTGGTGTCGAGCAGGTTCCAGAGCTCGACGGCGTGTCTGTGGACGGAGCGGGTGTTGATCAGGATGCACTTCAGGTGGGTGGTGCTAATGTTCGGCTTGGTGGGTGCTGGTGTGGCGTGGGTCCGGTTGCAGGCGAACTTACAGGAGTGGCAGCTGAAGGATCCGTGGGTGCGTCTCGGTGTGGCTCGGTAGCAGCCCGGGGATCGGCCGGAGTTGAGTGCGTTGAGTTCGGTGGCGTCGTAGGTCCGGCGGGTCGGCTTCCGTCGGTGGGGGCCAGGGGTCCTGGCACTGGGTGCGGTCCAGGCGCAGACGGGCTTACCTTTGGCGCACCTTCGGCGCTCAATCGGTGCTCCCGCTGCGTGCGTCCGCTACGCGGTCGCTCGGGGGGCGTCATAAGAAGGGGGACGGGAGGGCGGGTCTGCTGGGCTGGGCGAGCGGCAGGGCCAATGGGCCGGTGGTGGGCGGGGCCGCAGGGGGCCAGCGGCGGGAAAAAGTGGCGAGCGGCCGGCACAGCTGTGGTTGGGCCGCTCCGGGGTGCTGGGGGGCAACGGAATCGGCAGGCAGGAGCAGCAGGCGAGGCGGCAGGCAGGATCTGCAGGCGAGGCGGCAGGCAGGATCAGCAGGCGAGCAGGTGAGGGGGTAAGGGGGTGACCCGGCCTCGAGAGGCACAGTGGTCACTCCCGCGGCTACCAGGCTCTCCCCTTAAGAAGGGGGACGGGAGGGCGGGTCTGCTGGGCTGGGCGAGCGGCAGGGCCAATGGGCCGGTGGTGGGCGGGGCCGCAGGGGGCCAGCGGCGGGAAAAAGTGGCGAGCGGCCGGCACAGCTGTGGTTGGGCCGCTCGGGGGTGCTGGGGGGCGACGGAATCGGCAGGCAGGAGCAGCAGGCGAGGCGGCAGGCAGGATCTGCAGGCGAGGCGGCAGGCAGGATCAGCAGGCGAGCAGGTGAGGGGGTAAGGGGGTGACCCGGCCTCGAGAGGCACAGTGGTCACTCAATATATGTAAGAGGGAGAAACCAGTAGTCTAATCTGGAAAGGGAACAGTGTACTGCCTAGAGAGAAGTGAAGCCTAGGTCTGTGGGGTGATATGCTTGTCATGTCTGACCACCAAGTGGTAGAGACCATAAGATGTTTGTAATCTCTGGGGGGACATTACTTGAGGGATCAGATGGCGGACGCAATCTAGCATCGATCCGATCTACACCCAAAGTACTCGTAATTTATAGCTGATTCCAGGTACCGTCTCACTGCCCGGGACACTCCTGCCATCTCCGGGGCGTTCCGGATTGGGTTGGGGCCAGAGTGTAGCAGACTGGCAGGTCTGAGTGGTTGAAGTGACTCCGGCAGCTGAGGCCAAGAAGCGGAGGGTGCTTGCTGCGGTGCCAAGGAGGAGGAAACCTGCATGTCTCAGCCAGAATTCATAGCGGAAAAGAGCGGCCTGCCTGACCCGATCGTCGCTGCTGCGGCCGGCCCCGTGACCGCTGAGGTCGGTAGGAGCTGACGTACAGGAGTGGTAGACGGCTGAGTAAATCTGCCTTGAGACGTGATAAAGCCACTTGACCCGCGTCTATGCTGGGTTGGCAGAGCAGCTGTGGTCTCTGACTTGGGGTGGCGCCCGGCTCAGGAAGGAGTGGAGCTGTGAGAGCAGCAGTAAGATGAGCCAGAGTGGGAAACAACTAGGTGCAGTCCATGCAGTGCTTGGACACAATGGCTGTTTTTGATCTCTGGGATCTCCCCATAGGGCCTATGCTCTGTGATAGAAGGTGCCCTGCTGGAGCGGGCCCCTGCGGAAATGGGCGGGAAGCTGATCACTGCGGAGAGGAGTCGGTGCTGGGAAGGTTGGGCGTTTGGAAGCCGCTGCACCTGGCTGTAATCAATGGAAGCAAACGCCTCTGGGTGTTGGCAGAAGAAACTTTGGGCAGATGCTTTCTCCCTTCCACCCCCCCACCTCCACCCCCACCCCTATTTATACTCAAGGTGGCTGGGTGGTCTCTCTGGGACTCATGCCCAGCCAGGAGTGCAGACATGGAAAACCTACCGCTGTTCACCTCCCCAGTGGATGCTGGCACATCCAGTCATTTTTGACAGACCGTACAAGAGAGGCATGGATACTCTAGAAGGAGCAAAATAGCAGAGGAGCGCCCTACGTCCTATACAATATCAAATCTGACCACTATTGTGTGAGTGCTTAGAAACGATACGCTGGACTGCAGTAGTAGAACCTAGCCCTGTCCTCATTTTGAAGAGCGAGTGGCCAGACTTGTACACAACTACATAAAAGGGACTAATCGGCTCACCAAGGTGAGGAGCATTTATATTGCCGCAAAACAGGCAGTGATGGGGCTCTCTAGAGGAATCTACTCCAGAACCTCCTCGCGAGCCTCGTCGGTTGCTGAACCTGACTGGCAGGGTTTCCAGACTTCACACACCTTGCCACGAGAAGACAGGTCAGATGCAATTCTTCAAGCCATTGAGCGGTCCAGAATATCCCTGGAATCCAAAATAGATAGCGTGGCAGCAGAACTCACCCTTCTACATGTGAACCACAGAAAAACTCTGATCGTGTTACCAATATGGAACATAGCTGAGGTACAACCAGCAACACAATTTGTGAAGAAACAAATGGGGGTATTTGAAACGAGAATGCGTCATCTGGAACAGAGGGTGGAGTATGCAGAAGGACATTCGAGATGGAATAACATTTGCTTGATAGGCCTTTCGGAGGGAGTAGAGGGCCAAGAAGCAGTGGAGTTTACTAAAAAATGGCTGAGTGATCTGCTTCCACTGTCTTCCTACTTCCCAATTCAAAGAGCGCATCGCGTTCCCTTCCACAGACATGCACCAGGTTCAGACTCCGTCCATTTCTCTTCAAAGTGCTCCCCTACCATGTTAGGGTAGTGGAGCACCAAGGGAAATATGGAAGTTGTATGACATACGATATGAAAATGCCAGGGTGATTTTTCCCCCGACGGTGGGGACTCTGCGTCGGAGGGGTTCCTTTTTAGCTTTATAGCAGCTTGACATCCAATACTCTTTGTACTTCCCTGCAAGACTGCGAGTAGTAACAGATGGGAAAAACAGATTTTTTTTTCTGATGCCCCACAGGATGTGTGGGACTGGCTCGAGTCTTTCTGGAAATTCTCAGGCCCCAGGCCAACTGGTGGGGCTGGTGCGCGAGGAGCTGCTGCGGAAAACACCAAGAGATGCGAACTTCTGAAACGTAACCAGACACCTCACCTGACACCGGTTCCTGATTTGGAACAAATAATCAAAGAACGGCGACAGGCAGTCCAAGAAGCAGAAAGGATATCTGACTTGGCTAAAGAATCGGACAAAGAACTACTATCGGCTCGGAAGTCCATATACACTAATTCTTTGACTATGCTAGATGTCATTCCGCAGACATCAGAAGGACTTATCTGAAGTCACTTTATATCCTTTACTTGTATTGAATATGTGATCCCTGGGTGCTTAAGACTGAATATTTGTGAATATTTGTGAATTGCTGTGTTGATGATCTGCAGGATGATGTTTCTATCTATGGGAGGGGGAGGTGGAACACTGGCTACCTCAGTATGTGGGATGGGCTGGGCAGAGCAGTTGCTGTATGAGTACGTAGAATAGGAGATTCAGAAAGGAACTTTATTTGCTACTGGGTGAGTGTATTGTATTGGTAGGCTCATGGAGACATGCTCCCTCACACCCACACACCCTTAGGGGTTGTTTTGCTCTAATCCAATATGACTCTAGGTTTGGGCAGTCCTACACGGTTGCAAGATCCACTCTTTTGGTATTTGGTATTATATGTTAAGTTTGACACTCTATTAAGTGAAAAGTTTGTTCAGGCGCTGCTGTGCTTGAATATGGCCACTCAGTACGTTATCCTCTAATATGGCCACATGCCTGCACTTTATCTTTTCTGAATCGTTTATATGTTCATACTTAAAATATGTTACAGCACATCATAACATGGAATGTAGAAGATTACACTCTCCTTCTCGTAGATACGCGGTGTATGCACACCTTAAGAGGCATAACGTCCAGATAGCCCATCTGCAGGAATCCCTTTTAATACATATGGAGACCGCTAGATTGCAGCGCAGGTGGAGGGGTCGCATTATTGCCTCTAATTATTCAGCGTTCGCACATGGAGTACTGACATGGGTACGACCGGGCACCCCTGTCCTGATAGAGGAGGAGGTAACGGACGTGGGAATTTGATCTGGGCCGTTCATGCACAGACACAGAATGGAACACCGTATTAGCCGGCCCTGCCAAATCCCTCGCCAATGTCCCTGCCAGGTTTAAATTAATACAATTCTACATAATACATCGAGCATACCACACCCTGGAGAAAATCAATTGTTACTTTATACAAACTGATGCACTGTGTCCCAGATGTTCCTGTCTTAATGCCGACATCACACACGTTATAGTCCTGTCCTAAACTACAGCAATATTGGGAAGGGGTGATATTACATCTATCTGTCTGTACAGGCAGACAACTCTCAAATACTTGGGAAATATGTGTGTTGGGATTATTCCAGAGAGATGAAAAAACATAGAGCCATGGGTAGGTTTTTAGATCTAGGTCTGGTAGTGGCCGAAAGACTCGTAACAAAACGTTGGAAATCTCCGGACCTACCGCCATTGCTAGCCTGGTCCCGCTTTGTCCTCAACTGGGCAAAGGCTGAGGGGGTATCTCTTCAAAGGGAGGACATCTTGGGACTATGCAAGTTTGCTATCTCAGATAGTTGGAACTCGATTGAAGTAGCGCTTCAAGCAAATTAATACCCTGATCTCGAACCAAGTACTGGTCAGCAGGTGGAGCTGACAAACAGTGGAGTGGGGCGATTAAATGTGTACTGCCCTGAGCTGGGAGGGTTGCTATGGTACATGTAAGAACATATGAACAGAAAAATGCTATAACCGGGACTTGTTGGTCATGTAATAAGGCAGGTCTATGTGACACTCGCTGGAGAAAAGTCTTGGGCACTGTTACGCCTGAAGTTAATTACTTAGTTTTGTAAATTCATTGATCTCCAGCATCCTACCAAATGTCGGCAATGTGTATGTCACCAGTCGAAGTAATAGTATGTAATGTGGAATTTATATGTACAAGCTCAGTGTATAAGATTAATTGCTATAATGGGATCTTTGTTACTCCCTTTGTAATGATACTAAGAACTCTTGTGCTACACATGTGGTTGACATTGTAATGTTTTAATGGTAAAATAATAAACAGATGTACAAAAAAAATGTCATTTGGAATCTCCGGTGTGAGGACCCGGGCCTGTCTCCCTACACCGGTCAATAGGCGCGATGGTATTGTTCCAGTCTCCTCCCCCCTCCCCCCCATCACAGATGTGCCTCCTGGGAGTACCCCCCCCCAAAGGCTTGTAACCGAGCTTTATTGATCATCATATGTGTTTCCTGTAGAAGTAGAACATCGACCTCAAGACGTTTGGCCTGTCTCAAGACAACACCTAGTTTGATGTTATCCAGGACCCCATGGTTATTCCAAGTCAGGATGTTAAGTCCACCCATGTGAGTGTTAGTGGTTTGCGCAGCCATCTATGAGTCAGGGGGGATGCCAGAAGCTCGGCTTATTTGTAGGAATGACTGTATCTGTGTGCCTGTGCCTGAACCGAACAAACATTTGTACAAGATAACCTCGTTATCTTCGCCCTCCCCAATACTTCTTCAAACCTGAAGTATCTGTCGCAGCAGTAAGACTCCCGGGCCCCCAACAGGGACCCCAGAGAGTTTCTGTCAATGGTTCCCCAATGTCCTCAGCCATGGCTGTTCAGGGTGTGGTGGAGGTGTTGATTCTAGTACCCAAGCCTGGTGGTGATCCGTGGGCGGACCATATACTCTGAACAAGTGGAAGTCAATATCTGGAGATCATAGTGGGGTGTCAGCAATGTCTTCCCAGCGGTCAGGATTCCTCACCTTGTGCCTGAGATCGCCAGTTGGATCTTGATCTCTGCTGTCTTGCAGGTGGACTTCTTCTGGCGTGTTCTTTGGTGTCATTGTGAGAAATCGCATTCCAGAGGAGTGTGTGGCTTGAGATGAACAGCTATGTCTGCCCAAGCAAAAATCACCTCAGGAGTATCAAAGAACAATGATTTGGACTTATAAATGACTTGCATGCGGGCCGGGTATAGTAACATGCACTGGATGTGGAGCTCGGAGCTTTTGCTTAGCCGCAGTAATGGACTGGCATTGCTGCTGGACCAGTCAAGTATAGTCTGGGAAAAGCATGATGATGTTCTAGACTAGTTTCTCTTTGTGACCCCTGGAGGACAGAGTCCCGTCCATATAGTTCAATAGTTTCGCGATAACAGGGGGGGTGGGGGGACTCCTAGTTCCAGGAGGATAAGGAGTCTTCTCGCAGGATGGATTTCAGCCATTGTGTGATGAAGCGCTCCATGGACGTGCCTTCGCATCCCTCCAGGAAGTCAATCAGGCTGATGTTTTGCCGTGAGCGGACCTCCGCATCTTCCACCCGGGAGGCCAGTTCTCGCCACCACCGTAAGTTTGTTGACCTTTTATTGTATAGTTGCAGCGGTATCTTTTTTTGGACAATATCCTGGTTTCTGCTTCATTAATGCGGTCAACGACTTTCCTGAGTTCTTGTCTTAATAATTAGACTTCTGAGCCCACCGCACGGATCTTTGCATCCAGTGTGTCACAGGCCTGGGTGATCGCGGCCAGCAGGGCAACGTTGTCCGGGACTAGGCCCCCACCCGCCTCACTGCCTCCGCCGCCACTGGTTGCGGTAAACTGATCTAAGTTGCTCTGCTTTGTGGTGGGGCCGGTAGGCTTATCCTTTGTCATGGTGATTAGGAGAGCTGCTCTGGGGCTAGGTGTCGCCTGTCCCTGTGCTGAACCACGAGCGGGTCCCACGACTGGTACAGTTACCACTCTTGGAAACTTAAGGAGTATGTCTGGGTGAGCTACTGCAGGCCGGGCCTCACAGTACCAGCCCACCCCAGGCCACAAGCCGCACCGGGCCTAGCTCAACCACCACCGTAACCCGGGGACGGACTGCAAAGGGCGTCCCCTACTGGGGCCTCACTCGCCAGACCCCAGCTCACAGCGCCCACCCTCTTGCCCTCCTGTTGATGTCGTCTCCGAAGCTGCCTATCGCTCTCAGTTATGCGTTCGGGAGGCAGACGGGCCTATGGTAGGTAACCGGGCAGAGTGGATGTCTTGACGACGTAAGTGCTGCAGTGCCGCTCTTTTCCCATGAAATGTGGCATGGGATAGATACTACAGAGGCTCTGCCTGGACCTATATATACAAAAAAAATGTAACAAAGGAAATATGAAAGCACAAATCTAGTGTGGCAAAAGCCTCACAGTATGGGACTCCTCCCACAGAGTGTCACTACAGACTTCACTCTCCACCGGAGAAACCATGAGGCAATTGCAGAAAACTTGTTAATGTATGTGGTGTTCATTGTACTCTTCTACATTCATTTATTTTTAGAGAACTTGATAAATGATCGATATGCAGGTGGTTGAAGTATACACACCTTCTACTAAGCATACATTAAAATTAATGTTTAATTTACAACATTAGAAGTAGAACCAGGCAATCACAATAATAGCGATTTCCTTAGGTCCTGAAGAATAGCCAATAGGGGTATGGCTAGAAACATGTCGACCTTTTAGGAGGTAGGAACATTACCCCTCTCTCATAAAGAAGCCCCCCCCCCTTCTTTTAACTATACCGACTAGGGTTCCGAATAAAGAACCAAACCCACTAACCATGTATTTTTAAAAAAGACTCCACCATCCAACTCCCTCCTCACTCCAAATCAATCTCCTCTTCTGTCATTGTATAATCATTCAAAGTGCTCCCGCATAATCAGTAGGTCGCAGCACGCCCTGTTCCGCAGCGGAACGGGATTGACCCAATGATGACTCATGCCACCAAGTGATAATCCTGGTGGGTGAGGGTTTTATGAATATATATCTCAAAAGCCCTTGAGCTTCGGAAGGGCACTTGCTTTCTGCTATCCTAATTTCATTATGACAAATCTGACGCGTTTCGAGACTGGAACGCCCCGTAATCATATATATATATATATATATATTATATTCTCAAATGACTTGTACTTAAATCAAAACAAAAAATTACTTGGACTAACCGTCCAATTGTTACGTAGAAGGTTCAACCTAAACTCTGTGTTATCCTTCACACTGATTTCATGGGTGTAGTGACGATGCATTCAAAACACAAACTTCAATAAAGATAAGGAGGTAAAACTGTGTCTCTCTAGCAAGACCTAATCGGGGAGCGATTAGGTCCTAGGTCTTGCTAGAGAGACACCATTTTACCTCTTTATCTTTGCTGGTTTCAAGATTTGACAGACCCGAGAAGTTTATTGTGTTTTGAGTACATTTGTTATGGGGAACTACTTCTTGAAGGTCTTTAAATTAATTTCTAATCCCTTGGACCACCCCCCTTCATGGTTCTTTTGTGCTACAAATTACGATGCACAACAGGGGTCTTCTTCAGGACCAAGATGTGTCCTATCAACACCCAAGCCAAAATTAACAATTATTTCAGATTCTTCTCAATTCAGAATAAATCCATCAAGACAATGCGGCAACAAGTCCTGTCCTACAAGCGAAAGGTGCGGATAACTTGGCCAATTGCTCTGGATCCTTGTGTATTGCGAGAAGGTAAAACTCCTTTAATTTTATCCTAGAGATAGGGCTAGAGAGTCCTTGCAAGGAGATCATGCTTATAAGCCTATGGCCAAAGGAATAGGGTCAACGGATCCTCTTCCAGAGAACCTGATTTCTTCAAGCAGACTTCCTCAGCAGGTAGGACATAGTGAACCACTAATGGTAAGTGGTTGGCCTAAGTACTGTATGGCCCAGTTTAGGGCATCTTCTGTTGGGTAGCAACTGATCCACCTCTGTGAAACCCCTAATCTTGATTTCCCAGAGCATGTTTGCCACTTAGATGCTCTGGGAAATCATCCAGAATTGGAGATTCACAGAGGTGGATTGGTTGCGACCCAACAGGAGATGCCCTAAACTGGGCCATACAGTACCTAGGTTTGTTGGCTCTCTGCATTGCACCATCGTGGCTCTGCTGACGAGTGGACCTTCTGTCTCAGCAAAATTGGGACTGTGCCAGTATTTGAGAAACCTTATACTCTGGGTATTTTAAATTAATTGTGTTTGATACAATCACCCCTGTGAACCTCCTAGCACCCTCTCATAGTTATCAAGACTCTTAATAAGAGTACCTGAATTAGCTGTGCGAGAACAAACTTGAGGATGGTGCTTTAGGGTGATGTTGATTGATTGATTTCAGATTTGTAAAGCGCATAGCTACCCTGGGGCGTCCCAGCGCTTACAATCAACCTGTAGCTTTCAGAGGGGGGAGTTGTAGGGATGAGTTATGGGAAGAGCCATGTTTTCAGTTGCCTACGGAAGGCTAGGAGGTTGTGTTCTCTTCGTATGGAAAGTGGGAGGGAATTCCACAGTCTCCCCCCTGCGCGGGCCTTTCTTATTCTGGGGACACTGGCCAAGGAGGGGGAGTCTGATCTGAGTTGTCTGAGTGATGTGGTTTGACGAGAGATCTCAGAATGGGGGGGCCTCTGCCTTGAAGTATTTTATGGGAGATGCAGAGGGTCTTAAAGGTGATCCTTTCGTTGATCGGGAGCCAGTGTAGAGATCTGAGGGCCGGTTTGGCAGAGCATCTACATTTGGTCCCGGTCAGGAGTCTGGCCGCGGCGTTTTGAGCACATTGTAGTTTGTTGATGACCGATGCGGGGGCACCTAGGTAAAGGGCATTTCCGTAGTCCAGTCTGGAATTAACAAGCCCCTGTATGAACAGTTTCCTGGACTGAAAGGGGATCAAGTGGAGAATTTTTCGAGCTGTCTGGATAAGGCCGAAGCAGGTGCCGGCGGTTTTTCTAGCCTGGACTTTAAAATTGAGGTCTTGGTCCAACCAGATACCTAGGCTTTTAACTTCGGTCTTAGGGGTAGGGGGAGAACCCATACAGGGTGGCCAGGAGAGGCAGGGGGGGGGAGTCGGCGTGGGATTCCCAGAAGAAGGATCTCGGATTTCTCTCCGTTTAATTTCAGACGCGAATAGCACATCCATTGAGAGATATTCTGGAGGCAGGATGACAAGTTGTCCAGACAATTGGTCGCCTGGTTTATGGAGACTACCAGCTGGGTATCATCGGCGTACATGACTGTTTTTATGCCGAATGGAGTTACAATGTCTTCGAGGGGAGACATGTAAACGTTAAAAAGTGTGGGGCTCAGGGAGGAGCCCTGAGGGACCCCGCACTGGAGGGGGAAAGCACTGGAGTTAACTGTGCCATCGGTCACCTGGAAAGTTCTACCTTCTAGGAAGGATTTGATCCAGGACAGGGCGGTACCGGAGATTCCTGCCATGCTAAGATGGTGGATAAGGATGGCATGATCCACCGTGTCGAAGGCGGCACTCAGATCTAGGAGGATCACTGCCACTGATCCTCCCGCGTCTATGATGGTTCTAGCCTCTTCGACCACGGCTAGGAGTGCGGTGTCCGTTCCCTCTCCCGATCTAAACCCTGTCTGGGATTGGCGCAAGAGGTTGTTGGATTCCAGAAAGAGGGAGAGTTGGTGGTTGACGATTTTCTCGGCCACTTTGCTGATGGCCAGGAGGAGAGAGATGGGTCTGAAGTTAGACGGATCGTAGGGATCGAGATGGGGTTTTTTGAGAAGCGCGCGGACTGTGGCTTTTTTCCAGTTAGTTGGAACGGTGCCTAGAGCAAAGGACGTATTGATAAGGTTGGTGAAGGGGGGGGAAACTGTGGGGGCGACCAGTTTTAGTTTGCTCATAGGAGCTGGGTCTGAGGGGGCCCCACTCTTCACTGTTTGTAGGATGGTCAGAAAAGTTTCAATGGACACCTGGGAGAACATGTCGAGATGTGGGGCCTCTTGGCCAGAGGGGGGAGACGGGGGGAGTTGGGAGGTATTGGGGGTGGGGAGGGTTTTAAGGATGTTGTTAATTTTTGTTGAGAAGAACTCGGCTAGCTGGTTGCATCTAGTGCCCGAGGGGTCTGGTTTGGGCCCCGGTTCCGGGATTTTTGTTAGGAGACGCACGATGAGATAGGTTTCTTTAGCTGAGCTAGCAGCAGCTAGTATTTTTTCCTCAAAGAAGGTTGCCTGGGTGTTTTTTAGGTTTCGCCCTGGGCGTTGGCAACTAGTTGCCCCGCCCACGGTGAAACCTCATGATTCTACATATGTACTTTGGTTCAGCCTCTGTCTACCATTGGCTAGCTCCATAAATGGAGGCTAGCCATTGGGAGACAGAGGCTGCCAATCACGCTTTCTCGTGAAAACGCGATTCGGGGGCGTTTCTGGGACTTTTTTTAAGTCCCGCCCCTTTGTCCCGGGCCGCGCTGTCATTGGCTGCCGGCCCGGTACACCCCCGTGACGTCATCCCCGGGCCGCGCTGTGATTGGCTGGCCGGCCGGGACCTGACTTGTTATTAGTAGATGTCCACAATTGTCCCATAAACAAGGAACGTAATTGCACAGCGTTCGATGTAACCGTGCCCAAGGGCCCCATCCTACAAGTATTTGCTTTAATTTGTAGGAGTAGGTTTGTGCCAAGGGCCCGATGAAAGTATTTTTTATATTGAAAAAGCATTATCTTCCTTCCAAAATGTGCGTTTAATATAAAGCAGAGTGAAGGCGGGGGGGGGGGGGGGGGAGCGCGGTGGGAAGTGAGCCTGCTGTGTTTCGAGTGATTTATGCACGTTCAGACAGGCTAATTAAAGACATTCTCAGCATGTCGCATAACCCTCCTGTAATAGGTGGGTACAGCAGCGCGTCCTCCATAGATGCTGACTGAGACCTCCTTCCCAGGGGCATGGACGGCTGCTGAGGAGAGGCCTCTCCAGGCCCGCGCGCTCTCAGACAAGACTGCCTGTGATGGGTCACACATGCTGGTCGAGCTGCCTTTGTTTACGGCCTCAGCCGGCGCCCTGGGCGGCTCCCGCGCGCGCCCCTCTGCCCACGGGTTCAGTGTCCCCGAGGGCTGCAGCTTGTACTAAATAACACGTTTTCCATTGCTGCTATTTTAACCCCCCTTTTTTGGCCTGCACCATTCTGAAATCGCCGGAATTGAATGCAGGCTGAACGGCGGTGCTCGAAGTAAGGCCTCTCCTGCCGTGACGTCCACGTCTCGTGCATGACGTTTAGGAGTCGTGCTGCGTGTTAGGGCACGCGCAACGCTCCAAGGAGGGTTAAGCATAGGGTGACCAGGCTTCCCGGATTCGCCCGGACAGTCCCCGGGTTTCACCAGCTGTCCCGGCAAATTTAGGAAATTTTTACTAATGTCCCGGTTTTAGAGGGGTTTGGATGGCACCAGTGAGAGGCACTTATTGGCTGTCCTAAAGCTGTACTAGTTAGCAGTTGTTCAAAGGAAGCAATGTAATTAACAGGTATGCTGCTGGTTTTAGGAATTACTTTTGTTGTCATTCTGCGCAGCAACATTGATGTAAAATTGTAGTCCTTCTGTTCTGTTTTTGCAAAATGTCCCGGTTTTTGGTTCTCAAGAGCTGGTCACCCTAGTTAAGCGTGGTATTTAATCATGCCTTACAGATTTAAGTCTTAAGCCCATGGAACCCATCAGTAAACCTGCTGGGATGACCACGGGGCCTGCGAAACATTGAGCTCCGCTCTCTCCGTTATCAGTTGCACGAGATGGTTGGATGGAGAAAGGGAGCGGGGACAGCGCGTGACCTGGGTCGGCGGTTTCAGCTCGTGCGCACCAGGGGACTTCTTGTCATCAAATGACTGACAGGGAGCGTGCGAGAGAATGACAGAAAGCGGGAACCAGAGACTACAGCAGCCGGGATATAAGCAGGACAGATAAGATCCTGCAAGTGTGGGGGAAATGGTTCAATATGTTACCACCATTTATTTATTTATTTATTTATTTATTATTTATTATAAAGTTTTGTATAGCGCGAACAAGACCCGTGGGTATCAGAGCGCTTAACAAGAAATAAGCAATTGCAGTGAGGTAGATGACATATATATTTGTACCACATGTGACGTTAACGTAAGTAAATATTCTATGATTAAATAGTAACAAAACATGTATATATAAACAGATATGAGGTAGAACGGTATAAGTTCGAGAAAGATGCTGTTATCTTGTTCTCTGTTGCTCCTATGTCTCCGGCACTGTTGACACCGCCATGCTAGTTTTGCTGTTGGACTGGACTGAACTAACCCTACCTGTGCCTTTTATTGCTTCAGACACTACATATGTTGATTGAGCTGCAATCACTGATTTTTGTTTGTTTATGTGCAATCAATAAAGTTGATTATCAAAAAAAAAAATCCTGCAAGTGCACGGAATATTATTTGAAAGAGGCAGAAAATAGAAGCTGGTGGAATATAGAGGCTCGAGTTGGAATTAAAACTAGACGTAGCTGGTTGCAGCAACCTCTCGTGCTCGCAGTGGACAGGTACTCGGGCCCTCACATCCTTCAATTGAAAGGGAGAGTGCCTACGCTTCCTAGCCGGGATGCAGTACATTAAAATGGAGAGAAGCCAACAGGTTGTCTGGGATACGGAGTACCTACTCCTTTTTTTTTTTTTATTTATATTTCCATTCCAAGCCCTGGCATTCGGCCACTTCTGTGCCATGCCAGTGAAAATAAACATGTCGCTGTGACACGGTTATAATGCAAATATAGTTAGTTATTCACACAGTAGAGCGAATGCTACATGAGAAAACACTTTCCTGCTGTTCATCTATACAGTAACTTAAAAAGGGGACCACGTCATGCCAAATTTAGTCTCTTTGCATTGACTGCATGTAAATAAGCAGTTATTTTAAGTTTATCTACTTGATGCACAAGCAGTTTGTCATCTCTGCAGCATAGATTTAAGTGGTACGCTCCTGGCTGCTGAGATATAAGAACATGTTTATCTTAAAAATTCCCAAATACCGGTTGAAGAACTGAGGTGGCAAGTTTTTTTGTTTTGTTTGTTTTTATGGCGGAGGCATCTAGATGGAATTCTATGCCACTGCATACACGCCAGCAATAGGACTTGCTGACCTTTTAAAAACCAACAAAATGCTTGGATATCTCCTACCTCCTAGTTTTATCTCCTAGTTCCGTTAGGCATTGTGACATTTTTATCAGTAAGGTCTGATTTGTTTTGTTCTTTCAGTACCAGTGCACTTTAGTCAGGGTAGATGGCATGCTTTATCAATACTAAATACAAATACAACGGCCCTTTCAATAGTTACTAGACCTCTTCAAAGTGATTTTACTAACCTGAAAGTATGATTTATTTTTTTAACAAATACACATGATAAATCCCATGGTATAAACAATGTTTACAGACGCCCAGAGTACATTACTATTTTTGATGAAGGGGAGGGGCCTTAGGACCAACTGGCTGCATCACCTCTGGTGAGTTATGGCGCCTGCACAAACTCAACAATGGTAATAAACAGCATCATGCACAGGGTTCATAGGAATATTTAATATATCTGTTAAACAAATTAACCACTGGGGATCCACTGCAAATTGAGAGGAAAAATTAGATGTCCTACGGTGTGAAAGTAGGTATGGACAGAGGCTCTTTGAAGGCCATTCATCCATAATCCATTTTTCACAAGTTCTCCAGAGTCACTTGAGCCCTTTTGTTTTTAAGCCGAAGCCAAAAAAAGGCATAGCTGTCGAATTATAAAGACATAGTGGGGAAATGCTGAAAGCTTCTCTAGAAATACATACCATGCCATTGCTTACCATTGGCATTCTGTTTTATAACTCAAATTGGCTTGCTTTCTATTCACTGGATTTATTTGTTTTAGGCTGTCCAGCACGCCTTTGGCTCTCCCTTGGAGTATAGCCTGTTTACCACCTCTCTGATTGGCTACTTGTATACTTCCATGAGTGCTAGCTTTCTGGGAACTTTTTTTGGGTTCCTTTTTTGGAAGGCAGACAATGAGTCCATGTGTTGCCCTTGTACGCTAATTCATGAAGCAGCTACTGCATTAAGTGTGCTGTATTTCTGTGAAAAGGTTTCCTGTGTCCTGTTTTACTGCATGACATTCTACTTATTCTTCAATCAGGCATATGTGTGAGGAACAATGTTCTTCTAGGATCTTTGTAATATATTTGCAACAATGCTCTCTACCACTAGCTGCATAGCACATCCTTACCATTCTTCTGCAGAATACATTTGCTACACTTCTTCTCTGTGCACACATGGATTTTTCACAATTCTGATGACTTCAGACATGTAATATTAATGCACCCACTCTGAATATTGTCCCAGCACCACTGGTGCATGCCAATTGTCAAATGTAATTCATGTTCGGGTCCTTGTTGGTACACTAATTTTCAACAATCGGACACACAATTCTCAACTTGTACTTCAGCACTGAGTGTTAACACAACAGGTGCTGAAAAAGACTAGTTTTCATCAATGAAGAAAATATGCAGATTACTGTATTATCAGTAATTCATATTTCAAAAACAGAAGCTAAAGGGATCCACTGATAGTGCAGGAACACATTCAGAGGACTTTTCACGGGAATCTAAAACTATACGGTGATGAACTCAAAAGCAATCAAGAAAAAGTGTGTGCGGACATTATAAACAACAATTGTATTCTTCACCACATTGTGCAGTCTCCTCATTCAATTAATATGGACTGGTTTGCAACCCCGCATCCGCTGGGAGGTCCTCACTCTCCCCGTATGAACGTGGTGGCCTTGGTGTCCTCGACTTTGACTTTGACTTTATTTTTATGTTGCTCAAGCTCACTATGCTTTTTTACTGGTATCATCTGACCTCGGGTTGCCATTTCTAAAACTTGAAGGATCCCAATGATCGCAATTGTCGATGTCCACTATATTACCTCATTGTGTGTCACAATACCCCAACGCTATACACACTCTTGCCACTTCTAGTTGGCCCTGGAGCAAACTGCTCCGATATTTGGATGGCAACAGCCTTTATTCCCCACGTCTCCCTCTGTCTGGCGATCCCTGGCTTCCACACACTTTAGAACAGTTGGTACAGCGTGAACTGAGTGCCCATGGCTTGGGGACAATGGGTGACTTGTTTGAAGATGGTACATTTGAATCCACCTCCGCACTAGCTCGAGGGGGGTGGGGGACAATCCACAGCAATGGAGACCTTTGTGTCTCACCATTTGCATAGCACGCTTTGCGATGTGTTGCCTGCAAACCTATCTGAGTGGGCTGATTTTCCTCTACTTTCTCTTGCGATTACTGCCCCTCGCAATGGTCACCTATTCTCTAAAATGTATTGTGCATCTTTGCAATCAAGGCCTACCGGGATGGAGAAATCTAGATCAGAATGGGTGCGGGATTAAGGCATTTCAATTTCTGATAACATGTGGTACTATTGCGCACGTGGTACTATTGACCAAATTCATTTCGTGCAACCATCAATCGAAGTACCTACATAGGGCCTACACCACTCTGAATGCCCTTCTTAAATTTGACCCTACCAGATCTTTTTGCTGCCCTAGGTGCCTAGAGGATCATGCCAATGTGTTTTTTCCTTCCACCTGATGATTGGTCAGACCTTTGCACCTAATCTGCTAACTGCTTTATTGGGTTATGTTAGGCCGCTGCCATTGGGATTAAACTGCTTCACTGCTATTGCTTTATTACTTGCCAGGAGGCAATCTTACTACATTGGGGAGCTTCCAAATCCCTTGCGTAGAGGACATGGTTAAAAGATGTATCCTACTGTGGCACCACTTCTGAACTATATGCCTCTTTGCAACCAGTTACTTCTAGACCCAGGGATATTTGGCAACTATTAAGGAACTATCTATTGCGGGTGACTTTGATGAAGATTTGACGAGCTATTTGGACTATTTAATGGAGGTGCTCCTTTTTATGAGTGGTAGTGCAGAACTGTACCCCCTGAAGTGATGCCTTGTTGCATGTTTATATGGGATTTTATGTAAAATGTGTCTTGAAATTCAATTTTGCTTTTCTTTCTCCTCTTCGTGTGTCTCTATTCTCTTCCTCTAGAGACCTATTGTACCACCTAGGTGAAAATTTAAAAATAATAAACGGCAATTGTTCATTATAAATCAAATCTACTCTTTTAGCTCCAACACTTATAGTGTCTCAACAAAGCAGGGGTTCTGCTGCTTAGCATTCCTAATATTTACAGATTAGACATTAAGGGAATACAGAGATTGTGAGGTCTAAGATTCCCTTTCCATCTAGTTCAATAATGAAGTTGCTTCCTTTTCATACTTGACCAGCTAAAGTTAAAGGTAGTACGCAGATAAGTCTTACCTCAGGGTGTGGTAGAGGGACAGAGATTCAGATATAGCATAGCATAGCATAGTACTCCCTAGCACTCCCTAGTCACTCTTCACTCCCTAGCACTCCCTAGTACTCTGCAGTCACTCTTCACTCCCTAGCACTCTCTAGTACTCTGCAGTCACTCTTCACTCCCTAGCACTCCCTAGTACTCTGCAGTCACTCTGGAGTGCTAGGGAGTGCAGAGTGACTGCAGAGTGACTGCAGAGTGACTGCAGAGTGACTGCAGAGTGACTGCAGAGTGACTGCAGAGTGACTGCAGAGTGACTGCAGAGTGACTGCAGAGTGACTGCAGAGTGGGGAGTGACTGCAGAGTGACTGCAGAGTGGGGAGTGACTGCAGAGTGACTGCAGAGTGGGGAGTGACTGCAGAGTGACTGCAGAGTGGGGAGTGACTAGATTGTGACTGCAGAGTGGGGAGTGACTAGAGAGTGACTGCAGAGTGGGGAGTGACTAGAGAGTGACTGCAGAGTGGGGAGTGACTAGAGAGTGACTGCAGAGTGGGGAGTGACTAGAGAGTGACTGCAGAGTGGGGAGTGACTAGAGAGTGACTGCAGAGTGGGGAGTGCCTAGAGAGTGACTGCAGAGTGACTGCAGAGTGACTGCAGAGTGGGGAGTGCCTAGAGAGTGACTGCAGAGTGGGGAGTGCCTAGAGAGTGACTGCAGAGTGGGGAGTGCCTAGAGAGTGACTGCAGAGTGACTAGGGAGAGCCTAGAGAGTGACTGCAGAGTGACTAGGGAGAGGGGAGTGCCTAGAGAGTGACTGCAGAGTGACTAGGGAGAGGGGAGTGCCTAGAGAGTGACTGCAGAGTGACTAGGGAGAGGGGAGTGCCTAGAGAGTGACTGCAGAGTGACTAGGGAGAGGGGAGTGCCTAGAGAGTGACTGCAGAGTGACTAGGGAGAGGGGAGTGCCTAGAGAGTGACTGCAGAGTGACTAGGGAGAGGGGAGTGCCTAGAGAGTGACTGCAGAGTGACTAGGGAGAGGGGAGTGCCTAGAGAGTGACTGCAGAGTGACTGCAGAGTGGGGAGTGACTGCAGAGTGACTGCAGAGTGGGGAGTGACTAGAGAGTGACTGCAGAGTGGGGAGTGACTAGAGAGTGACTGCAGAGTGGGGAGTGACTAGAGAGTGACTGCAGAGTGGGGAGTGACTAGAGAGTGACTGCAGAGTGACTGCAGAGAGGGGAGTGCCTAGAGAGTGACTGCAGAGTGACTAGGGAGAGGGGAGTGCCTAGAGAGTGACTGCAGAGTGACTAGGGAGAGGGGAGTGCCTAGAGAGTGACTGCAGAGTGACTAGGGAGAGGGGAGTGCCTAGAGAGTGACTGCAGAGTGACTAGGGAGAGGGGAGTGCCTAGAGAGTGACTGCAGAGTGACTAGGGAGAGGGGAGTGCCTAGAGAGTGACTGCAGAGTGACTAGGGAGAGGGGAGTGCCTAGAGAGTGACTGCAGAGTGACTGCAGAGTGGGGAGTGACTGCAGAGTGACTGCAGAGTGGGGAGTGACTAGAGAGTGACTGCAGAGTGGGGAGTGACTAGAGAGTGACTGCAGAGTGGGGAGTGACTAGAGAGTGACTGCAGAGTGGGGAGTGACTAGAGAGTGACTGCAGAGTGGGGAGTGACTAGAGAGTGACTGCAGAGTGGGGAGTGACTAGAGAGTGACTGCAGAGTGACTGCAGAGAGGGGAGTGCCTAGAGAGTGACTGCAGAGTGACTAGGGAGAGGGGAGTGCCTAGAGAGTGACTGCAGAGTGACTAGGGAGAGGGGAGTGCCTAGAGAGTGACTGCAGAGTGACTAGGGAGAGGGGAGTGCCTAGAGAGTGACTGCAGAGTGACTAGGGAGAGGGGAGTGCCTAGAGAGTGACTGCAGAGTGACTAGGGAGAGGGGAGTGCCTAGAGAGTGACTGCAGAGTGACTAGGGAGAGGGGAGTGCCTAGAGAGTGACTAGGGAGTGACTAGGGAGAGGGGAGTGCCTAGAGAGTGACTAGGGAGTGACTAGGGAGAGGGGAGTGCCTAGAGAGTGACTAGGGAGTGACTAGGGAGAGGGGAGTGCCTAGAGAGTGACTAGGGAGTGACTAGGGAGAGGGGAGTGCCTAGAGAGTGACTGCAGAGTGACTAGGGAGAGGGGAGTGCCTAGAGAGTGACTGCAGAGTGACTAGGGAGAGGGGAGTGCCTAGAGAGTGACTGCAGAGTGACTAGGGAGAGGGGAGTGCCTAGAGAGTGACTGCAGAGTGACTAGGGAGAGGGGAGTGCCTAGAGAGTGACTAGGGAGTGACTAGGGAGGGCAGAGGCTAATGGCAATGTAAATGACCATGCCGTTTATTTATCTGTTTTCAAAACCAACACATAAATACAATTTTTGTCATTTACAATGCCAATAGCTCTAACTTTTCCAAAGGCGAAACCATTGCATTGTAAATGCTTGTTATACAAGTTTTGTACTCCTTCATGGCTGCCCTATATTTATTTTTACTTTCGATTGCCCAGTCCTTCCTCCAGAGGCGCTCGAGTTTTTTACACCTTTTCCTAAGTTCGCGTAGTTCCGGAGTGAACCAGGGAGATTTGAAAGTTCCCTTTTTACTGGGGATGGGTTTAGCGGGAAGGATGGTGTCGAGGGATTGTTCGATCCAGGAGCGGAGTTGGACATCTGCTCTGGAGGGGTCTGAGTCCAGCTCAGGGGTAGTGGAGGCTAATGCCCGAGTCCATGCTGTCGTGTCCAATTTTTGCCAAGGACGGGATGGTGCTTGGGTAGGAGGTCTCTCCGGTGTTTCATTTGATAGTTGAAGTTTGAAAAGGATTAAGTGGTGGTCTGACCAAGGAATAGGGAGGGTTTTATTCACTATTAGGCTCGGGAGGTTGGAAAAAATGGGGTTCAGCAAGTGGCCCTTAACGTGGGTAGGCTGATTGCATTTTAAAAGAATATTTAGGGAGGCTAGATCTTCCTTAAGGTCCTCAGCTAATTTGTTTGTTGAGTCCTCGAAGTGGAGATTTAAAATCTCCTAGGACCGTAAAGTTGGGTGACAGACAAGCAAGAGAGGAGATGGTTTCCACTAGGGATTTGCAAAAAAGACTTTGCTGTCCCGGGGGGCGATATACGAGAATCCCCGAAAGGGTTTTTGATGGAGCTAAATGGTTGGAAAACTGGACATTTTCACAGTCCTGAATTGGGCTGTCCTTGAAGTGGCAGGATAGGTTATTTTTATATATAATCGCGATGTGTGTGTATGGAGAGTGGGAAAGAGGTCTCTGACTATGCAGGACTTTGAATCTGGTGAGGTTGTGTCCCAATCCAGTGCCTGTTACTTCAGAAACTAGAATAGCCTCTCCACACTATAACATTTTTTCACAAAGTGAGCCTAGCGTTTAATCAATTTCTCCAAACTATTGGACAAGAACCATTCATAGAAAGGAAATACAAAAATTCCATATTCTGCTAAGCCAGTACTTTGTCCCCATCAACTCACACCCCACCAACTCACAAAGAAACGTATGTGGGGAAACGACCAAGAGAGTGAGTAAAGGATGAGCATTGTTAAAACCCCTCAATGCCATTAACACCAATATGAAGACTAAAACCACCAGCATTGAGACTGCAATTATAACCGTGAATGTGAAGTGACTTTTCAGTAGTGGTCACGAGTAGAAAGCCTAATAAAGGATGTGACTTGTCTGAAAAGATTGCTCTCATCCACTGCAGAGGGGTTGGTGCTCAAATACTGTGCAGTTATAAGCATATTTTAATTTGTAGTGGCCACCAATTTAGTACTGGTGGGCACTTGATGGAAGCTATGGTTAAGGTGATAAATGCCACAAGGCTTGACTAATGATACATGCAAGATAGTGCTCTGAACTTGTAGTGTGGCTACTGTGGTTTTGACATCTTTGATCACGTTTTGAAATCTGTGTTACAGAAAGGCATTGCAAACTTTAGTAAGAAGATCATGGTTACTAAGAGTCTACCAATAAGACAGGAATTAACTATTTGTAAAGCAAAGCCACACTCAGTTACCCTGTCAACTTTATCACACTGATAGAAACTATGCTCTCCAGAGAGGGTGTTGCTAGATCATTCCTGGGAGGCATTATAAAATGTTCAGTGAGCCCGAGTGCATGTCTATTAAAGAGGATCTTCTGGGACAGGTATGCAGGAGTGGGCTATGGTTTATTTCATGTAAAGGGGTAAAGTGCTTGGGCTACAGTTTTTTTTAAATAAACAGATTCTATGATGAGCTGTATGAGTTGCCTGTTTTCTCTTCAACCATCTAGGTCTCAGCTGTGTTGAAATGGGCGCTTGAAAAGTAAATAGAACTCATTGCAATCTACCCATAGGTGGGCTATAAAATACTGCATTATCAACACTGTGGCATCTGTTTGCAGTGCTTTGTGAGCTGGGTGACAATATGTAAATATTTGAAGTCCCTACTGAGAGTTTACAGTAAGAAGCATTTAATCCTAAATTGCAAACATTTTAAGTGATGTAGGTTTACATGTGTTGTGTCCATCTAATCTCTGGATACAGCAAGCAGGGCAACCAATCATTCACATGTGTCTAACGGACTAATCCCTAAAAAATAATTACCTGCAAGTTAACTCTTTGAAAACAATCCCGAGTCCTGTACACGGCCAAAGGTCCATTAACTGTTCAGTTGCTCCAGAGATAGGTTTACACTATACATAAACCACTGCGTAGGTGCTTACTAATTTCACTCTACTTTCAAGTTGCCTGTGTTCTGTAGGCGATTGTCAGAGAAGCCGGCTTCTCTACCACCACTAACATTAGCACAGGAAACATCCATCGATAGTCAGATCAGTTAACTTTCATCTGCATGCTTTTTCAAAAGACTTAAGGACAAACCCACATTTCAGCACTTGGTAGGCTCTGTAAGTAGGAAATCTACTGCTAACTTTAAAATATATTTTTATATATGTAAGATCTGGAGTACCTTTTGCAAGTTGCCTGAACATATTTGAAATCTGGTTCACGTTGACCACTGTACCCATAACTGGATACATTGGATTGATTTGTTTGAAAAATCCTTGTGATCTGTTTTGGTGTGGTCTAATTATTAATTTTGCTTTATCCTTTACATAGGAAACAATTTCCATGTTATACACAACAGATTTTGACAGAGCACTGCAACGAGGTGTGGTTCTGTAAATTTTCTAACGATGGCACAAAACTAGCAACTGGCTCAAAGGACACAACAGTTATTATCTGGCAAGTGGATCCAGTAAGTATTAAACTTGCTTCTAATTTGTAAAAGTATTTGGCAAATAGCTACACTTACTATAAACTGCTTTTCCACCAACTCTTATGTTTGTATTGAGTGCTTGGGATGAAAATATATATTACAGTGTGTGCTTTAAAAATTGTTAGTCTTGTGTGAGGCATGCCCATTCAGTTCTGAGATGATCAGTGGCTATTGGACAGGTGTCTATGGAAAATGTTGTCAATTACCACTGCTGCTACAGGGTACCAATACGGTCACCCTTTAATTTCATAGCTGTTACTGAGTTCAGACGGTTGTCAGTCCTGAGATAGCAAGATCGCATGAGAGGTTACTCTAGGAGGGAGTAATGGCCTTGAGCCTGGGACGCAACATAATACAATAACACAAATTCCTTGTCAAGTCAGAGTTGATTACTGCAAGGTGAAATGGCAAGGTTAAGTTTACAATACATCAGGGGATCTTTGCTTCGCAAGCAAGCCAAGATGGCTGTTTATCAAGGAGCTTTGGGTCCCGGCTTGCTACTTTGCAGTAGAATCGTGCCACTCAGGTGCACATGGCTGAATAAGACTGTGAGGGATACTAGACACCCGTGCACCAACAGGGAGTTGTTCATTGTTCTTATACAACAGCATGGTCTGCGATACACCATAGTGGGCTGCATGTGAAGACGAGCCTCAGAGGCCTGGCTGCAACGGGGACTGCAGGTCAGACTGACGCTGCCTTCACTATTGACTGGGATTAGATCTCCTCTAGGCCGGGCTGTTAAGCAGACAAATGATAAAGTCTGCGTAGATCAGAAGAGAAACTTTCAGTGTGCCTCAGATTCACCCTCAATGTCTGAGTGCATGCCTGGGATCCAGTCTGTACTGATGACTCTCCTGACTTAAGGCCTGACTCTCTATTGTTGAAGGACCCAAACCCTATTAGGTTAGAGACCAAGTACATTGCGGTTCCCATGCGGCTGAGAGAGAATTGTCTGGTGGGTGTCTGCCCAGCTGAATGGACGACCGGGGAATCCTAATACCTACTCACTTGGTACTCTTTACTAAAGTTTATAGGATCTGACTCTGTGTATTAAACCTGAGTGGAGTATCTCTGCAACTGCCAGGGGCAAAGGCGATCAAAAGCAGGGTAGACTGATGTTTGACCAGCATGGACCGCTCAGACAAGTAGTGACCACATACGATGCTGAAATTGAGTTTCCGGGCCCCAGAAGAGAAACTGAGGCAATATTGCTCGACTTGAAGGTCCGCCTCAATCAATAGGCTCAAAAATGTGCACAGTGAAATCCTGTCTTGACCGTCTCACAGAAAGAAAAGACTGCCAAAATGTATGGCTGGGTGAAGTGAAACTGTGTATCTCTAACCTTGAGGATGACTACTTGGAAAATTTGTAAAAACTGTTGAGAATGGCAAAACAGCTTGAGGGATAACTGCTAAGAATGAAGATTTAGAGGCATGCTCTCAGAATGATATCTGGGTTGTAGGAGTGGCAGAGTCCACCAACAATGGGTGTACTGATACTTTCATAGAGACCCAGCTGATTTAGCTTTTGTCCAAGCTTCCGCCCTGTGCTCCTTTCTGGTGGCACATGCTCACCAAATCTTGACCTCACCCACCCCATACACCATCATTTTTAGACTCCAATTTCAGGGACTGTGGTGTAGCCCCTAACTTGTCACTTGAAAAGGAGTCACTGCAGTACTAGCTAAATAATCACACTTTACTTCCCCAATGCCAGAGGCCAGGTGCGGGTTTGCAGTGTTGAAGGACTTCCCAAATCCAAGGATCTCAAATATACCATGCTGTACCTGGGTACTCTGAGTGTCAAGCTTTTCCTCATCTACTACATTGATGGGTTCCAGCTCTTTTGTAAAACTCTGCAACTCCTTTGCTTTCACCAAACCACATAAAGGGCATGCGCTGTCCAAGGCAGACCTAGGCAGGTGGATTGTCCAATGTATCCAAACATGCTACATTCAGGTTGGCCACTCCACCCACACAGCGGTTCACTTGCAAGAAGGGCCTCTATTGCTTTTCTTGTCATTATTGCCATAGATGACATATGTACGGCAGGTATGTGATCCGCTTTACGCACATTTACCAAACACTACTGCATGGATGTCCTAGCATGCCAACAAGCGAAGGTTGGCTAAGCTGTTGTATAATAACTTTTAAGTCCTCTGCGACATCTTCTGGCTAGCCTCTGCAAGAAGGGTACTGCGTAACAGTCTATGCAGAGCATATGTACCTACAGCCACACGTCATGAACAGAATAAGTTACTTACCCTGTACGCACCTGTTTGTGGTGTGTAGTGCTGTAGATTGACATGTTCCCACCCACCTCCCTGGAAACCTTTGCTTTTTACAGATGTACTCTTTCTTCCGTTTGCATGGTCATTGAACAATCCTTTTGTATGCTCCATCTCCATCCTCACCTGCCATGCGGAAAACAAATCTACAATGGAGCCGATGTCCATGCACATTAACATCTATAGGAGGAGTCCTTATACCTTGAGACTCGAAAGACTTCTTTGAAGAAGAAAAAAAGTTGCAAATGTCCGAGCCCAACACTAAATGGCAGGAGCATACAGAACTTGAATCTACACTACACAACACAAATGCTTACAGTGTAAGTTGCACATTCCTTTTTACGCGGATTCAAAAATGGGAGGAACCAGAGGGACAATACATTGTGCTATTGTGGTTACTAGACAATAAGAAAGTGGTCTTGGTAAAGGCAAATGCACCGAATGTAGACAATCCTATTAGTCTTAAATATTCCGAGTTGCACCGAAGCTGAGTTGGTAGTTTGGGAAGGGGATCTTGACTTGGTACACAAGCCTTAAACTCAAATGTTACCAGACTTCAAAGCCTAGTAACTTGAATAATCTACTTGACCTAACTGTAATGGGCTTAGCCCATAAACTGGTCTCAAATTGTGAATCTAGGCAAATATTTTGTTCTAGAGTTGCCTTTTTCTTCATTACCACAGGAGAGCACCTTCAAATAGGAGTTCAAGATGTCTGCTATAAAAAACTTGTTTGGTTTAAGACTCCACTATTGGTACATGTATAATAAGAATCGAGCCCATATATAGGTTACACAAGAACTCTGACTTGCCTCCTAGTTGGCTAATGGAATCATCAGGGTGGGGTCAGGAATGTTTCCCAGTTCATGTTTCAGAACTCACTGTTAATAAATAAATCTGATAGACCCTTCTAGCCGCGGATTCCTTACCTTCAAATTATCTCCAGATGTCAGAGTGGATCTGGAAATTTTTCCATGTGCAGGAGCCATGAGCAGCGGTAGGTTGTCATTCGGCTCCGCGTGGCGTCATCCGTGCTGGAAGTGACGTGCGCGGTGCCTATATAGGCAGCACGCCAGAGCCGGATTGGTGATTCCGGGCACGGGCAATCCCCCGGTAGGCTGGATGGTGTGGGGGCTTGTTTTTAGGTCTCGCACCTTGCGCGATACACTGCACAGCAGTGTTCGCGCAGCGAGAGTCCTTTTGGCAGAGTTTTGTAAATGGACCTTTAAATTCCACACGCTCGTGCGTGTGATTTTCAATTTGCGGCCTGCTATTGGCCTTTCACTGCGTGTTGTTTTGTCAAATAGACACCAATAGGCCAGAGGCGGGTGCATAGCTCCACCCCTGGCCTATTGGTGTCTATTATGCGCATTTCATGCCATATGCTTAGAATTATTGTGCCCAGGCGAGATAAGTGAAAGCATATGGCATGCGCGCACGCACCACTCACGGCTTTGTTTTTTTGGAAACGCGATCGCTTTCGGTTTCGCAATCAGGCTGGTAGCTGCGCGCGAAGCACCAACACAACTCGGGTGGCATGTTCCTGGCAAAAGCAGCCATTTAATAATTAATAGTCACTGTATAAGGCAACACTGTAGTGAAAACAGGGTCAAATGAACTTTGGTTGGGTTAACGGATATGGGTTGACATGAAGAGCCATCTACTACCCAACAGCAAATGTGACTCAAAGCAACAACAAAAAAAGCAAAAAAATAGGTGTACCAAATATAAATTAAAAACAAATATTAATAGGTTTAGCAAAAAAGCCGTTCCTTTGTTTACAATTTTATTTTCTTAAAAGCATTTCGAAGCAGTAAAGAAATATGAAGAATTGGGTAGTGAAAGGCTTGGAAAAAAAAGTTAGGAGGGGCCTTTGTGTTAGGGAGTAGAAAGAGCCTGCGAACACACAGCAATTACAATTATACAGGCTAAAACGGGGTAGTGGGGAAGGGGAAAAGTGGGGGGAGGGATAAGAACAGCGGTCAAAGGGTCGTTAGGCAGAGGGGATGAAAGCCCCCGTAACCCAGGTGCGGAGGCTGCCGGGCGAGGAGCCCGCCCCGGAAGAGAGCTCCGTGGGAAGCCAAGCAGATGATGGTCGCTTAACTCTCAGGCGGCGATGGGGGGCTCACCTGCTGCCCCCCTCCAACTCCCTCTCCCTCTCCCGCAGCCTCTACCTGCCGAAAGTTCTTTTCATCTCCCCAAAAAGTCCAATGCGGACACAAAAGCTCCGGGAACACACCTGCCCACTTCACTCCATGCCGCTCGAATGGTTCCTCCCCTCGGCAGCCGTGTCACTCCCTCGCCCAACTAGTTAGGCAACTTCGGCTACTCCCTGCCTGGTGCGCTCACCTCACTCCCGGAACATGAAGGAGGGACAAAGAAGAAAGACCACAGCTCTACCTGATTCCCTCCAGAGAAAGAACCGGGCCAGGTCATGTGACCCACCCACGGCCAGAGGGCGAGGTCAGCGTACCCTCCCCTTACACCCCGGCGACTGGATTTGAATAGCTCCGGTTACCCTATTAGCAAGGCGCATGCAGAGGAAACAAACACGTCGGTAAAAACACCAGCACTAGTACAAAACACGCATTGAAGTACAAGAGGGTGCAGGCGTCTCCTTCAATTTCAGGATCTTTTGTGCTAATGATGCGCTGCTGAGTTCAAGACCCAGTATCTGGTCCAGGTAGCGTTAAAGAGCAGGCCTTTGGCTGAGGGGGGGAGGGACTGAAATCAGTTAACTTTCATCTGCATGCTTTTTCAAGACTTAAGGACAAACCCACATTTCAGCACTTGGTAGGCTCTGTAAGTAGGAAATCTACTGCTAACTTTAAAATATATTTTTATATATGTAAGATCTTGCAAAGCACAACAACACGCGTCCACAAATCTGCAGAGGAACAAAATTAAAGCACTTTAACGCTGCGTGCAGGAGGACCACCCGCCCCTGTTCTGGGAGAATTGCACAGGTTAATTTAACTTTGTAGAATGAATCCTGCTAACGCGATCTCTTTCAGTTTTGCGATCAGGCTGGTAGCTGCGCGGCGCCCGGGACCCCCGGCACCCTGGGTCAGACTCCAGAGGACCCCCCGCCCGGACTCCCAGCAGCAGCCACGATGAGGTGAGTATTTACAACAAGGGGTGGTGATGGACAGAGTCTCTGAATTAAGCAGAGTACTCTCACCCAGTCAAGAGATCAGGGCTAGATCCAACACCGTTTTTTAGCTCATTGCACCATCCCAGTTTCAGAACCTGGCTGTATGCAAATTAGTCTGTCCCTGGCCCAGTGCATCATGGGAACAGGGCAGACCAGACTACAAAAGCCAATTCTTACACTGGGAAGGAAACAAGCTTCCGGGGACCGGTTTCTGGCATTACAGCCGTCTTCGGCCCGGCTTGCTTGAATCCTGATGGTGCAATGAGCAAGGGACTCACATCTGAGTATACCCTTCCACGCTTAGGGTGGACAAAAATATTTACAACAAGGGGTGGTGATGGACAGAGTCTCTGAATTAAGCAGAGTACTCTCACCCAGTCAAGAGATCAGGGCTAGATCCAACACCGTTTTTTAGCTCATTGCACCATCCCAGTTTCAGAACCTGGCTGTATGCAAATTAGTCTGTCCCTGGCCCAGTGCATCATGGGAACAGGGCAGACCAGACTACAAAAGCCAATTCTTACACTGGGAAGGAAACAAGCTTCCGGGGACCGGTTTCTGGCATTACAGCCGTCTTCGGCCCGGCTTGCTTGAATCCTGATGGTGCAATGAGCAAGGGACTCACATCTGAGTATACCCTTCCACGCTTAGGGTGGACAAAAATATTTACAACAAGGGGTGGTGATGGACAGAGTCTCTGAATTAAGCAGAGTACTCTCACCCAGTCAAGAGATCAGGGATAACGGTGATGGATCAAGCCCTGATCTTTGGACTGGGTAAGAGTGGTCTGCTTAATTCAGACACTCTGTTCATCACCACCCCCTTTTCTGTATCGTTTTTGGCCACTATAGGTGTGGCAGGGTATACTCAGACATGAGTCCCTTTCTCACTGCTCCATCAGGATTCAAGCAAGCCGGGCCGAAGAGGCTGAAATGCCAGAAACCGGTCCCCGGTAGCTTGTCTCCTTTCTGGTGAAGAATTGGCTTGGTAGTTTGGTCTGCCCTGTTCCCATGATGCACTGGGCCAGGGACAGACTAATTTGCATATAGCCAGGTTCTGAGCTGGGATGGGGCAGTGAGATAAATAACGGTGATGGATCAAGCCCTGATCTTTGGACTGGGTAAGAGTGGTCTGCTTAATTCAGACACTCTGTTCATCACCACCCCCTTTTCTGTATCGTTTTTGGCCACTATAGGTGTGGCAGGGTATACTCAGACATGAGTCCCTTTCTCACTGCTCCATCAGGATTCAAGCAAGCCGGGCCGAAGAGGCTGAAATGCCAGAAACCGGTCCCCGGTAGCTTGTCTCCTTTCTGGTGAAGAATTGGCTTGGTAGTTTGGTCTGCCCTGTTCCCATGATGCACTGGGCCAGGGACAGACTAATTTGCATATAGCCAGGTTCTGAGCTGGGATGGGGCAGTGAGATAAATAACGGTGATGGATCAAGCCCTGATCTTTGGACTGGGTAAGAGTGGTCTGCTTAATTCAGACACTCTGTTCATCACCACCCCCTTTTCTGTATCGTTTTTGGCCACTATAGGTGTGGCAGGGTATACTCAGACATGAGTCCCTTTCTCACTGCTCCATCAGGATTCAAGCAAGCCGGGCCGAAGAGGCTGAAATGCCAGAAACCGGTCCCCGGTAGCTTGTCTCCTTTCTGGTGAAGAATTGGCTTGGTAGTTTGGTCTGCCCTGTTCCCATGATGCACTGGGCCAGGGACAGACTAATTTGCATATAGCCAGGTTCTGAGCTGGGATGGGGCAGTGAGATAAATAACGGTGATGGATCAAGCCCTGATCTTTGGACTGGGTAAGAGTGGTCTGCTTAATTCAGACACTCTGTTCATCACCACCCCCTTTTCTGTAACGATGAGGTGAGGAGCTGCCGGTCACCAAGGAGATGCCGTGCTGCGCCGCTGTATTTAGGTTTCTATTTATAGTGTATTTTTTCACACTTTGAGTATATTTTGGTTCCAGTGGAGTTCCTGCCCACGATTAAATCTCTAGCATGGACACAGGGGCCGTCCCTTGGGTCCCGCTGCCCCCAGCCCCCACTCCCCTATTCTTCGACGTGTACCGCGAGTCCCCCTGGTGCGTGTTTTGTAGCGCCTTGAAGTTGAAGTAGAATGCACTGGTGTGAGCGCTTCATCTTAGTAGAGTCCACCTGATGCAGCCGGATTGTGTTGTATTAATGTATACATTGTTTAGGTTTTTGATACCCTGCAGGCTGAAGCGAGCAGCAGAATGCATTCCCAAGCACTCTTTACATTGTAAGGAAGGGGGGTACACGGAACAGCTCGCAGTGCGGGTTCGTGGGTGCCAGAATGACAGAATTCAGGGTGCATTATTTAGAAAAACTTGCAACACAGTAAAATGTTAGCTTGGAAATGTGCCCGTTCACTCCAGATGCACAGGCCAACTCTATCCCGCGCGCTCAATGCACTTAATGTATTGTGACGCTGCAGTGACGTATCACACCCTGAAGACATTTAAATGACTTCGCTCCTGAGGTGCAGCTTCACCCTCTGAGGCCGTGACCCTTGAGCCCCCGCACGGCCGGCTTTAGCGTTGGTGCCCCACCCCCTCCCCTCATATGTACACAAGGATGCTTTTATGAAAAACTTTTTCAATGCCTGGAGGGTAGAGAGGAAATTGGGTCGGAGTAACTACTCCCAAATGAAATCATTAAACCACAACAATTACTCCAACTAACCGTGTGATGGTCAATCTGAAATGCGCTTAGGTGGGGGGAACTGAAGCTTATAGTGTGTGGAGGAAGGTGTAACTTCACCACTCCGTGAGGAAGGAAAGGATTCCTTTTTGTTTAGTTACCCTCACACACCCTGGTGGTGTCATGCTTCATCATCGGGTCACCCCGACGCCTAGAAGTCGGGGTGGGCTCAACCACAGTGTTGGGAGCTCAATATAAAGCACAGGCAAATGACCTTATACAAGAAGGCAATCTAATTTCAAATGCCTCAATCAAATGTGCACTTGATGTAGCAGACACTGCAGCTAGAGCTATAAACACTAGTGTCCTACTTAGACGTCCTGCGTGGCTACGCATTTCCGGATTTAAGCAAGAAGTGCAAACTACTATCTTAAATCAGATATTCAACCAACAACAACTGTTTGGACCAGAGGTAGACACAGCACTTGAAAAAATGAAAAAGGACACTGATACAGCCAAATCTGAGAGCTTTGCAATCCACCCAAGCTTGAGGCTCCTTTCGTCGCTCCTTTTATAGAGGAGGCTCCAAACAAGCTGGAGCAGACCATTCAGCTTCCTTTAAATCTAATACACAAACATCCTCCAATAGAGGATATTTTAGAGGAGGCTGTAGAGGCAACAACAATAAGGGTAGAGGACGAGGAAACAATAGTCGAAGCCCCCCACCACAAAACAGTGACTTTCTTCAGCTCCCCCAACAGCATTCCACTCCTGTGAGGGGCAGACTAACACAATTCCTACCTGTCTGGAATTCCATCACAACAGACAAGTGGGTAAGACAGATTATCCAGTATGGCTACTGCCCGGAACTTACAGCTACCCCTCCACACATACCACCCAGACAGCATCCAATGTCTGCAGCACACCTTACAACTGCTCAATCTTCTATCACTACTTCCGAAAGACGCAATAGAAATTGTTCCCTTACAACATCAACGAACAGGGGTTTACTCGCTGTATTTCCTAATACCCAAAAAGGACGGTACACTAAGACCAATTCTCGACCTCAGGCCCCTCAATCGGTATATACACTCAGATCATTTTCATATTATCACTTTACAACAGGTGCTCCCATTGCTGCAACAAGGCGACTTCCCTACTACACTGGATCTAAAGGACGCCTACTTCCACATTCCTATACATCCTTCTCACAGGAAGTATCTAAGGTTTGTACTGGAAGGACAGCACTAGAAGTTCAAAGTCCTTCCATTCGGGGTCACAACTGCACCAAGAGTGTTTACAAAGTGACTAGCAGCACATCTTAGAAGACAAGAGATCCATGTCTTCCCATATCTAGACGATTGGCTCATAAAAGCCAAGTCATTCAATCAATGTGTCCAACACACATCTCAAACAATTCAAACATTACACGACTTAGGGTTCACAATCAACTACATCAAGTCGCATCTTTAGCCCTCTCATGTACATCAGTACCTAGGGGCTACAATTAACACGTCTACAGCTCTAGCGTATCCCAGTCCAGCCAGGATGCAGAGCATTCAAGCCTTAGTCACAAAATTTCAACAGCAACACTCTCTCCCAGCCAGAGTGTTCATGCGACTAATAGGCATGATGGCATCTTGCATTTTTATTGTACTGAATGCAAGACTGCAAATGCGTCCGTTACAAGAATGTCTAGCACAACAGTGGAACCAGGCTCAAGGACAACTTACAGACCTGGTGTTGGAAGACAGCCGCACACATCGCTCTCTGCAGTGGTGGAACACCCAAAAATTGGCAAAAGGGCGGCAGTGTCTCGAACCTGTTCCACAAATAGTACTTGCAACATACGCATCGCTCACAGGATGGGGAGCCCATATCCTACACCATACAACTCAGGGAAAATGAACCACTCAACAAAAGGTGCTCCACATCTATCACCTAGAGCTGCTAGCAATTTTCTTAGCGCTCAAGTCTTTCCAAGTACATGTACAGAACAAAGCTGTCTTGATCCGGACATGTACTATTTACAAAAACAGGGGGGGACACACTCTCTGCAACTGTCCCAGCTTGCACAGAACATTTGGAAATGGGCCATTCCACAAAAGA
This sequence comes from Lissotriton helveticus, assembly GCF_964261635.1. Lineage (NCBI taxonomy): Eukaryota > Metazoa > Chordata > Amphibia > Caudata > Salamandridae > Lissotriton > Lissotriton helveticus. Next base: position 1,895,480,696 of record NC_136067.1, on the reverse strand, counting down.
TCTATCTACTAGCAGAACACCTTCCAGGAGTTCACAATCAGATGGCAGATCTGTTAAGTCGACAGACACAACAGGTTCACGAATGGGAACTACATCTACAAGTTCTTCTACCATTCTTTCACAAGTCGGGTCATCCAGACATCGATCTGTTCGCCACACACGAAAACGCGAAATGCCCAACCTTCGCCTCCAGGTTCCCACACCCGCTGTCCAAGGGCAATGCGATATGGATGAACAGGTCAGGCAGATTTGCGTAAGCTTTTCCGCCACTACCCTAATACCACTAATAGTGTGCAAGCTACGACAACAGTCGCTCAAAATCATTTTAATAGCTCCCACATGCGCACGCCAACCGTGGTTCACAACACTACTAGAACTATCCCTAGTTCCACACCAAAAATTATGTCTGACCCCATCCATGCTAACGCAGAACAATGAAGATGTCCGACATCCAGACCCAAACCAACTGCATCTGGCGATATGGCTCCCGAAGTCTTAGAGTTTGGTTACCTTAACCTGCCACCAGACTGTATGAATATCATTAAAGAAGTCAGAAGACCTACTACTAGAGCTTGCTATGCTGCTAAATGGAAAAGATTTGCCATTTACTGCACTAATAATCAAATTGATCCTTTAGATGCTTCCATCAAAAATATCTGTTACCTTCTCCATTTAAAAAGATGTAATCTAGCATATTCATCTATTTGCTTACATCTTGCAGCCATTGCGGCATATCTACAAAACAGACCACATCTGTCATTGAGTACCAGCAATAAAAGCTTTTATGGAAGGATTAAAAATAATTATTCCTCCTAGGTTACCGCCCTCTCCAGTGTGGAACCTAAACATTGTTCTTACCAGGCTCATGGGACCCCCATTTGAACATTTACACAAATGTGAACTGCAATTTCTCACATGGAAAACAGCTTACCTCATTGCTATTACCTCTCTTAGAAGAGTTAGTGAGATTCATGCTTTCACTATACAAGAACCATTCTTACAATTACACCGTAACAAAGGGGTTCTAAGAACTAATCCTAAATTCCTTCCTAAAGTAATTACTCCCTTTCATCTAAACTAATCTGTAGAGTTACCAGTGTTTTTTCAAAACCCAGACTCTGTAGCAGAGAGCGCTCTACACACAAAAGAGCTCTTCTCTATTACATAGATAGGACCAAATCCTTTCGCAAAACAAAGCAACTATTTGTAGCTTTCTCTCCACCACATAAAAGCAACCCCATTTCTAAATCGGGAATTGCAAGGTGGATTGTTAAATGTATACAAATATGCTATCACAAGGCAAAACGCACATTAACGGTTCCCCCTAGAGCGCACCCCACACGCAAACTAGGAGCCTCCATGGCTTTCTTAGGGACCATTCCCCTAGAAGACATCTGCAAGGCAGCAACATGGTCTACAACACATACCTTCACTAAACACAATTGTGTTGATGTGCAAGCCAAGCAGCAAGCTGCAGTAGGCCAAGCTGTCCTCAAAACTCTTTCAAACCACTGCAACGGATACAGGTGATCACCGCTAGGGGAGACACTGCTGCACAATCGATGCAAAGTGTAGAATCTGCAGCTCATATGCCTTGAACGGAAAATGCTACTTACTAGTATGCATCTGTTCTTGGCATGTAGAGCTGCAGATTTCTACATGCCTCCCCGGGACCTGTATCTGTTCCAGTTCTATCTTAATTAGATATATACGCATGGACATCCCTTCTTTCTTCCTACTAACTCATCATTTCCCATCATGGCGAAAAACAATCTAAGGATGGAGCCGATGCCCATGCGCACTGTCGTCCAAGGGAGGCGTCACCTATCTCGTAACTACAAAGACTTCTTTCAAGACGACAACACATGCAATCATCCGAGCCCAACACCAGGTGGCGATCTAATGCAAAGTGTAGAAATCTGCAGCTCTACATGCCAAGAACAGGTGCATACTGGTAAGTAGCATTTTCCTTTTTGAGAGCCCGGAAGATGCTGAGGAATGGTTAGAGGTGACGGAGCTTACAGTGAATGGCGATAACGCCTCCCAAAGCACACCGCATAGCTCCAGTCGAATGGAACCAACTGGCACCTGCCGGGGTAGACGGATACACAGGAACTCTCAACAGACCAACCCAGCGTCACAGCAGAAACAGCAGAGCAAGAAGCAGGCGCTCATAGCAGCTTCTACATTTCGACAGACTACACTAATTGAAGACTCCGCCTCCTCTGTGGACGACTTGAACAGGTCGGACTCTGAGGGCAGTGTGACCCCACAAACGGCAGATGGATTGTTTGGCTGACTGCTGTAAGACACTACTGCCAAGGACCTACCTCTCATACTGATATAATATCCTTTTGCTAAACTATGTTGCAGCGATGAGTGTGTACATTTAACCTGAGCCCGGGGTTCTGTTCTGACAGAGTTCTATAGTATTTTGGAGTGCGGTTTGCACCCCATGGATGGCGTTGGCGATGTCCCCCAATCTGCAAATGCAGTGGTTGTGCAGGGCATAGTTCTGTTTGACTTGTTTGGTTGCATGGTTCGGTTTAGTTCCTTGACTGGACCGAGAATTGGGCGTTCAGGGGAGGCATACAGTCCTATTCATTGGATTGATATGAGGCGGCTTATTTCTAACACATACGGCACGGCCTGTCCTTCGGACCAACTTAGTATTGCAATGCATACACTCAGCCAGTATAACATATTAACGTGGAACGTTAGAGGATTGGGTTCCGTGCAGAAGCATTATAGAATACACGCTCAATTACTGAGACGTAAGGCACAAATAGTGTACTTGCAAGAGTCCCACATGTTGGAACTGAAGGCAGTGAAGCTTCGTAAGAAATGGAGGGGGCAGGTTTTCTCCACCAGCTACCCTGGATATGCATGTGGTGTCACCATCTGGATCAGGCATCGAGTGCCCTTTAAAGCCTTAGAACAGAGAGTAGACAAACAGGGACGATATATATTTTTATACAAGGGTCACTGGATGGTCAACAAGTAGTGGTGAGTAGCACATATGTGCCGAATATTGAGCAAGAACAATTTTTAATTACCCTGAACCTAGCATTAGCAGGCTGGGAGATGCGTCCCTGGATTATAGGCGGGGATTGTAACACAATCATGGATATTCCATTAGACCGGTCCCAACCCCTCTGAATGGTGCAAGATTGATTAAGCAGGTGAAGGCACTCTGCAGTTGGGCGGAGGGATGGGCATTATACGGTGTGTGGAGGATGCGACACTCAACATATAGGGAATACTCATTTTACTCCCCGGTCCATATGCTTCATACATTAATAGATAGAATATACTGCTCAAACACGATTGCGATGCAGGTCACGCACGCTGCGTATCTAGCAAAAACCTTTTCGGACCATAACCCACTAGAGATCAGTCACGTGGGGCAGGATACCTACTCCGGTACCTACCTGGAGACTATGGCCGCAGATGCTAGAAGACAGTGTTCCGAACCGCCATGGCCGATACTATTGCACATTATTTTGAGGAAAATAGTAATACAGCTTCTAATGGTATAATTGAATAGGACGCCTTTAAAGCGGTCATACGCAGTAGAGAAATCAGTGCGACAGTGGGAGCTAAGCAGGAAGTCCATAAGTCCCTTACAGAAACAGAATGCAAGATGGATCAGTTGGAACAGGAGTCCGCATCCAACACGCGGGGAGAAACAGGCACCACTCCAGGAAGTCCGCATCCAACACGCGGAATTGTTAGAATCTCTTCGGATCATAGACCACCAACGGTACACGCAGAAATGTCATTCTGAGGCGGACAAATCAGGGGCATTATTAGCTAAATTACTGCGTGACGACTCCCCTGCCATTGTAATTAATGAAATCACTACCATGGCAGGTGGCAAAGCACATACCCAAAACGACATTAATGTGGCCTTTTGCCAATACTATGCTACGTTGTACAGCAAACCTACAGACAGTGAGGACACGCGAGTAGACGACTTCTTACACGCATTGCCATTCCCACAACAGACTGCAGCAGCCCTGAAAGACCTATCAGGCCCTATTACCAAAGCTGATATCAAGGTAGCAATTAAGGGTCTCCCTCGTAATTAAACCCCTGGGCTGGACAGTTTACCTGCAGAATTTTATGATACTTTCATGGACTCTCTCCTGCACAACCTAGAGCTCTTGTATAATACGGCGATGACGGAGGGAACACTACCACTCCCCACGGCACAGGCATTGGTGGTCTCTCTCCCGAAACCAGAGAGGAATCCCACTGACATGGCAAGCTACCGTCCACTATCGTTGCTAGCAACAGAATACAAAATACTTCGTAAGGTACTGGCAAATAGACTCCTGCCCATCCTGAATAAGCTGGGTTGCAGAATAAGCTGGGTTGCCGGAGGACTATATTAAATGGCTCCATCTACTATACGAGGCACCCACTGCTCGTGTCCGTACTAGAGGCCATATATCAGCTACATATCAGATATTTAGAGGGATGAGGCAAGGATGCCCACTCTCACCACTCCTGTATTGGCATTGGAACCCTTGGCTCTTAAGCTGCGTGTAGACGCACAGGAGATGGGCATCCAGATCGGGCCCACCATGCACCCTTCTCTGCTTATGCGGACGACATTATCCTTTACATTAGAGACCTTCGGTCGGATTTAGCCCCTCAGATATTTGCCATATTCGAAAGCATATTGGGCCTGGCTATTAACCCAACGAAGTCACATGGCTTTTTCTTTCGTGATCAGGCCTCACCCGACTATCTTATTTGGGCCCACAGTATTACAGGTGGCCCCGCATATGTTTAAATATTTGGGCATTCATGTGTACCGGACGCCCACCGATATTTTGGACGGTAACCTACATAGAGCAATTAGAGCCCTAAGCTCTAGCATTGCCTTTTGGACCACATTGCTCCTATCGGTGATGGGAAAAGTAGCTATAACAAAAATGGTTGTCCTCCCACGACTGATTTACAATTTTACAAACTTACCGGTGCTACTCCCACAGGACAGTTTTAAACTCTTAAACACCATGCTTGTTGACCTCATCTGGGAACCCGGCAGACGGAGGATAAGCCTCAAAAAGCTCCAGCTTGGTACGGATAAAGGAGGTCTGGGAGTACCGGACCTCCAAGCATACTACTATGCCTGCCAACTACAGTGGTTGTCCTTTTGGACGGCTGGGCGTAATTTGCAAGAAATAGGGTACACTGAGCGTGATATCACAAGAGGAGCCTTGCATACACTGTTATTGCCGCGCTGCAAACTCCCCCCAGCATCTTCCTCCTCTGCTGCACACGGTGCTACAATGTTGGAAAGCGACACTACACTACACATTCCCACACCCTGCCTATGGAGTTAACATCCCCTTACTGGGAATACCACTGGTGACTGGAAGACTAACTAAGCGCACTATCGCTCCCTGGCTCGAAGTAGGGGTTAGCACGGTGTCTGACTTGTTCCACTATGGACAGTTGCTAGATTATGGTAACTTTGTTAGGGAGACACGGTGCCAGATCACTAGTATATATTACATGCGGCGATAATACAATATGTAAAAACACACTGGGCCCCACACCGTCAGGAACCATCTACGCATGAATTGGTTAAAGCACTTTATTGCAGGGGTAGGCACTTAATTAAATGACTATATGTAGGGATCCGTGCCCATGCGGGGATAACCTCCACTTCTTTACAACACACATGGCCGGATGACATAGGGCGGGCTCTAGAAGACCAAGAATGGGAGAAAATTATAGAACACCCTAGGAAAATACAGAGAAACGCAAAATTCAAATACTTCCAAACCATGATCCTCCACAGGGCCTATCTTACCCCCTCCTGGACTGGAAAAAATGTTCCCGCAAACGCAACACCACTGCCTTAGATGTCACTGGGAGGGTGCTGACCTAGTTATTTTTTATTTTTATTTATTTAAGAAGTTTTGTATAGCGCTAGCCAGACCCCAGGGTATCGGAGCGCTTTACAGTAGGTACAGCACAGATAATCATCAGATAGAGAATAGAGGGGAGACCTATCCACAGAGGAGCGAAAAAAAATGAAAGAGCAACACATTGTAGTAAATGACATTTTTTCTTCAAGGATCTTCAGAGTTTTAGAGCTGGAACGGAGCTCGATCATTGTTAATTGCTCCCCACTATCCATTTCCAAAGGAGCGGTTGAGGAACAGGTTTTTGAGTTGGCGTTTGAATTCTACATAAGAGGGAATGGTTCTGATATGCCGGGGGATGGAATTTCAGATTCTGGGAGCGCTTCCGGTGAAAGATCGGTCAGCAGTTTTTTTCTTTCTGGTCTTAGCTGGGATGAGTAGAAGGGAGTTGGAACTTCTTAGGTTCCTGGACTGACCTGCTTTTATGAGTTTTTTTGCCAGGTAATCTGGTTTGCCGGTGTGAAGGGCTTTATGGGTGAGGCAAGCTGTTCTGAAGCTAATCCGCATTTCTGCTGGAAGCCATTTCAGTTCCTTGAGTGCGGGGGAGATATGATCATATTTCTTGATACCGGTGATCATTCTAGCAGCCGCATGTAGCGTTGTTTTGATGGGAGCCAAGTGTGATTTCGAATTCCTGAGAGGACTGTGTTTCCATAGTCCAGTCTTGATAGAACCAGAGATTGGGTGGCCTGTTTGAGGTCATTGGGCGGAATGTAGGGTTTTAATTTGTTCAGTAGTCTTAGGCTAAGGAACGCGCTTTGGCCGAATTCTTAATGTGTCTCGTCATATTCAGTTTTGGATCGAGAGTAATGCCTAGGGATTTGACAGTCCGCTAGAATCAGATTTCCATTAAGTGCATCAATGGCCTTTAACCACTCGGCAATTTGTGGGTTGTCTTCCTTATTTGAGATGAGGAGTGTCTCTGTCTTGTCAGGGTTAAGTTTTAAGTGATTGCTTGTGAGCCAACGTTGGACATCTTTCAAGACATCATTGAGTCTTTGTGAGAGGTTGTTTCCAGATAGATCTGGGTATCATCTGCATAGAGATGGAAGTGAATGTTGGCTGTTCTGAGTAGTTTGGAAAGAGGTTCCATGTAGATATTAAAGAGTTGCGGTGAAAGCACCGAGCCTTGAGGGACTCCCCTGTTGACTTGCTGGAGGTCGGAGGTAAAGTTTTTATTTTTTATTTTTTGTGTGCGGTTGTGGAGGAAGGAGGAGAACCATTTGAGGACGACCTCGCCAAGGCCGGCTCTTTCTTGGAGAGTCCTTATGAGGAGTTTGTGATCAACAGTATCAAATGCTGCCGAGAGGTCAAGGAGAATGAGGAGGCAGCATTGGTCGGAGTCTAGTGATCCATGTATATCGTCGATGATATTGAGAATCGCGGTTTCTGTGCTGCAGCCTTTTCTGAAGCCAGACTGGTGGGGGTCCAGGAGGTTGATGTTGTCCAGGTGCTGGGTCAGTTGATGTAGTACGCATCTTTCAAGTGTTTTTGAGAGAAGGGGGAGGTTCGACACAGGTCTATAGTTGTTTAGATCTGTCACATCTAGTCCAGGTTTTTTCAACAGGGGTGTGACTTGACCCATTTTGAGGCAGTCAGGAACCACTCCGCTTTTCAGGAAGCTATTTATGATCGTGCTCCAGAGCGGAGCTAGAGCGTGCTTCATTTTTTTGGTCAGTAGGGGAGGGATGGGATCAAGGACATGGGCTGAGGGTTTGAAGGTGGAGATCAGCGTGATTATCTCAGTTTCTTGGATAGGATGGAAACTGAGCCAGGAATTGGGGGAGGGACCAGGAGAGAGATCAGGTGAAAGGTCTGGTGACCCAGCCGCATTGCTCTTTGCGTGCTGCGTGTTGTCGTCCAGTGAGAGTTCGATTTTTGTAATCTTGTCCTTGAAAAATTTGGCGAACTTGTTGCATAGTTCTTTGGACGCCTGCACAGAGGAGGGTATGGGCTTGGAGGTTTGTTGTCTGATGATGCTATAGAGCTCCTTGGGTCTGTTTTTGGCACTGTCCAGTGCTGAGCGGAAAAAGCTGGATTTTTTGTTTTTGATGTGATTGTTGTACTTCCTGCGCGCTGATTTGAGTTGGTCACGAAGAATAGAAGAAAAGTTGTTTCTCCACTTTCTTTCTTTGGCTCTTAGTAATCTTCTTTCGGAGTTGAGTTCGGAGTTGAATCATGATCTGGATGGGATGGCTCTACTCTTTTTGAGTTTTAGGGGCGCGACTTTGTCGACGATAGATATTAGCTTGGCATTGTAACAATCAGTGAGGTCATTAGTAGAGAGGTGTTTAGTCTTGTCTGGGAGAAGTGAGCTTATCTCTTCTTCGAGAACTCCCATTGGAACATCGGAGAGGTTTCGCAGCCATTTGGGGGCGTCTCGCAGTTCGGGTTGAGAGAGAGTAAGTTGGTTTATGTGGAATAGGATCATGTGGTGGTCTGACCAGTCAACGGGAAGTATGTGATTGATAGTGATTTTGTTTCTTTGCGCGATGATTGCATCGAGGGTGGCTCTTTTGTAGTGTGTCTCTTCTGTGCAGTACTGGGTTAGATTGTTGTCACAGAGGAGAGTGGATAGCGATTGGATTAGCGGGTTGTTGGTCTCATTCCACCGTAGGTACAGGTCACCAAGAATTATATTGTTGGTATCGCCAAGTGCACCTTGAGCTATCTGGTCGGCTATTTGTTCTCCAAATTCTGAGTTTTTACCAGGAGGATGATAGAGAAGGTGACACAGTAAGGAGCCATAGTCATTGGTCTTGATGTTGGTTGAGAGGCATTCGAATGAGTTGTAGTCGAATGAGTTTATTTCCGTGATGGCCATGTTGTCTTTATGGATGATAGCTACCCCTCCTCCTCGCTGGTCTTTTCTGTCTTTATTAATGAGGGAGAAGCCCGGGGGGACAAGCATGTCTAGGCATGGAGGGGATAGCTTGTTGAGCCAGGTCTCCGTGAGGAAGGCAATGTCGATGTCATGCGAGAGGATGGCCTCTGCTAGTTCTGTTGCATGTAAGGAGGCCGACCTGCAGTTGATGAGTAGGCAATTGGTGAAAGGCTTTTTGTTGCTGGTGCTCTTTTCCTTGGGCGCCCTAGGTATGGTGGTCAGGACGGGCGGTCTCGGGTGTTTTGTGAAGGGAAGGTCTTTTCGGAGACCTGGGATCACTTGTATTTTGGATTTAGGTGAGTCGGAGGGTGGTGTATCGTAGGAGGAGGCTAGTGCGACTGCTTCCATATCGGACATGGCTGCTTCTGTTCTGTTGGGTCTTGAGGTCAGGGCTATTTGAGGCCAGGGTTTGGAGCCCCTTCTTGGGGGTCTCTGAGGATACGTTGCAGGGGTTTCTAAGGACCGGGCGGGGCTCTTCTGGTCGTTGGCAGGAACCTAGGGGGGAGCTTGGTGGTATCTGCGGGCCTTGGTTAGGTTGGAGAGTATTTCGGTTAGACCCTGGGCGATCGAGTCTACTTGGTCTTCAAGTGACGCAAGTCGCTGCGACATTGAGTCGAGGGAGGGGTTGAGGGCAACTTGGGGGGATTCATCTTGTGAGGTAGAGGTCGGGTTGAAGCAGTGTTGTCTCTTATTTAATGTGTATGACAGGATGTCTCTTTTTGAGATCCTAGGGGGAGAGATCTGTGGGGTAAATAGTGAGATTAGGGGTCGCTGTCTGTTGGGCGCCTTCTAGAGGTTGCGATGTGTGTGTCCGGTAGAGGGGTGAGGTTGTGCTATCTTTGGGGAGCTGTGGCGCATGTTTGGTAGGGACTTCGTGTTGGGTGAAGACTCGGGGGAGCTGTGCGGTGGGGGGAAGGGGAGGTGTGGATTGAGTTACTTTTTGATGCTGAAGGTGGGAGTGGGGAAGAGGCAGTGCGAGGTAGGTGGGGGAGAGCCGATCGGAGTTTGGGGAGGAGGGGGTCTAAAGCTTCAGGGTTGAGTGTAGTGGTAGGCAGGGGTTGGATTGAGAAGGAGCGAGGCAGGAGGGGGAGAGCAGATCGAACTGAGGGGAAGAGGGAGTCGAAAGTTTCAAGGTTCTCATTACTTGCCTGAATGAGGACCGTGCCGTTCGTGTAGATGGTCATGGAAGTGGTCCCTCTTCTAGACATGCGATTAGGGAGCAGGGTTGTTAGTTTGCAGCTGTGTAGTGTGGATGTGGTTTTGGCTATGTGAAGATGTGTTCTGAGCATGGAGATCCAGTCTTCTGGCCTCTCCGTGTGGAAAATAAGGTCCATCTTAATCAGACCTTTAGAGGAGGAGTGGTAGATGTCTGTGAATAGGGTTTCTCTGTGTTGTCAGATTAGTTTCTGTTTGAAGCTACGTCTCATTTTTGCAGAGAGATGTGGGGGGAAGTTAATGGTGAATGAGTTTGGGCTGTGGGATATCAGATGTGCAGGTAGGGATTGGTTTGGGGGGTTGTCGAGTCTGGTGCCATAGTGAGGGTGAAGTGCGCAGAGGGGATCAAGTCTCTAAAAGGGAGTAGGTGGGAGGGGGATGGGTAGAACAGACCCACCTGGAGTGAGTTGAGGGTAGGGTTAACAGTTATCATCGGTGTTTGAGCAGGGATTGTTTTGGAATATAGTCTGAGTTTGATCAGGCTCTTGTCTCAAAAATGTAGGTTAATAGGGCTAGTCAGATCGTAAGCTATGGCTTTAGAGTTGTGAGGAGCAGCCAACCTGGGGCCAGGCAGCCTTGGTAGGGGGTGAGGGGCTATCTGTTTAGGCTGTGGTGCCCTAAAGATGTTAGGCGTCAGAACTAGGGGTTTTGGCTGCACAGTCAGGAGCCAGGTTCCATGGGGGCAGAGGTCGTGGGCCATAAAGGTATTAGGGTTTGGGCAGCAAGGGATCCGACTCCAATATTGTAAGATCAGGCGGAGACTAGAGGGGGAGCGCTTCTATTGGGGTCTGATTGCGCTGTATCGTTGGTCTGGATCAGTTCAGGGCAGCTCCTGGGGGTATGGTACCTCTGGTGTTGGTTGGAAGGACCTAGAGCCTGTCTGGTTCTAATTCGAGGTGTTATGGTCATGTGAGGTGGCCATCTTGAGGGTCATTTCTACTCATGGGGCTGCCACATTAAGCAGACAGGACCTCTCCATTGAGGAGTCCTGGTAGGTAGTGCTGGTGTGTGACCACTGATAGGAGGTGACCTTTGGAGTCAGAGCGCGGCAGATTTCAGTGATCGGAGGATCTAGATATCGAAGAAAAAGTCACGAGAGGTGGCCATTTTAAGGCCAATCGGATCAAGAGGTGGAAATTGGTGGTGAAAGAGCCTTATTTGTAGGGTGCCAGGACGGTCCCTGTTTTTAACCAGCTGTCCCTGCAAATTTGAAGAAATTTAGCTCATGTCCCCGTTTTTAAAGAGGGTCAACTGAAAGCGGTGGGAGGTGTTTTTTTATGTTTTACCAAGTAGGGATAGTTAGAAGTTGTTTCAAGAAAGCAATTTAATTAACAGGCAAGCTACCAGGCTTAAAAATTGCATTTTATGTATGTTCTTACTGCCTGTTCTGTAATTCTCTGCTGAGGAGCGCTCTCATCGCTTGAAGTGAAGTTGTAGTCCTTCTTATATTTTTGTGAAATGTCCCAGTTATTGGCTTTCAAATTCTGGTCACCCTACTTATTTTCTCATGCCAGGAGTTATTGCATGCATAAGGTATCCATATGGTGTTGAGTGGAGAAAGGCCCCGGAGTTTCGGTGACATAGGGCTTTGGTGCATTTAATGCTTGGTGTTGTGGTCGCGTGAGTCGGACATTTTGAGACCAGGCAATCGGGAGCCCAAATGCTGTGGCGGGGAGCTAGGCTCCTGGTTCTAGTGGGCGCCTTCATCAGTGTCGAGGTATTCTTTGCCGTTGAGGAGGGGAGAGTGGCCTCTGTTTAGGCTGGGCAGTGCATGGTAGCACAATGGGCACTGTTTCGCATTAGGATGGTCACGCATGGGGGCCATTTTGAGGTCAATCATCGGCATGAGAGATAAGTTGTAGGGCTGGAGCGTGCAGATGACCGAGGTTCTTATGTGAGCTGTACGTGGTGTGGGCTTTCTCAGATAAGCTCAAGGGGGCCTTGGTACTCGGTAGGCATTAGTCTGTGTTGGTGGAGTCACGCTTGGCGACCATTTTGGGGCCAGGCGTCCTACCTTAGGTGCTGCTCTGGAGAAGATTCAGAACGGGAATCCTTCTAGATGTATGACCAGCAGTCCTCACCCAGGCATGGGGGTTCAGTCGGACTGTAGTCTCGTCTGGTGGTTTCTCGAGCGGATCCTGGAGCGTTTGCGGTCGGGTTGCCTGGTTCTTCTGGCGGAACGGTGTAGGACGAGGAATTCTAGCCGGCACTGCAGTTTGTTTCCAGGATGCCTTCTCGTCACTTGTTCATCGGTTTCTTCGCATCGGAACGCGGTCAGTGGCCTTTGGAAGTCAATGCTGGGCAAATTTCTTTTCGGGCGGGGGATTCACTTGGTATGGTCATGCCCGCACCTAAGGGGGTTTTGGGGATTCGGTCAGACGATACACACATGCAGCCACACAAAGGGACATAACCAACACTATGGAAGAATGCATTCTGGGCCTCCATAAGTCCTCCTCTAAACACAAAGTGCAATATAGGTTTGTGAACCTGTCGCTAATCCTAGCAATATGGGCCATCACCATGCAGTGGAAATCCAAGAAACCACTCTCTGCACACACGTGGTAAAGTGAACTGATTCGATGGGGTAGTGCAGAAAGTGCGGCCATACGACGGGAGGAGGCCAAGGGATTACGTAAAACCCCGATAGCATTGGAGTGGGATGTCATGCTAGAAACCTTTAAAGCGCAAGAATTAGATGTTGTAGACACTCACTGCGGCTCGCAATAAAGAGTGTAGATTTCCGAACCCACCTCAAACGTGACAATTACAGTTGCAAGAATATGAATCATTGAACAAGTGTTGGTGTCAATATGATTCGAACGTAGATATGTTGTTGTTTTATAGGTGATGTGGTATGCCAAACCTTAGACGATAAGGTGTCTTCGGACGCTGATTTACGAAGATGGAAGGACCGGAGGGAGGGGGCAGGGGGTTAAATTGGGGATCTTTTTATTTATAGCAGACCAAGACGTGATGGGATGAGGACACATACCTGGTTTGGAGGCTGTGCATAGTTGTAAAGTGATAAGTGGCATTTACCTGTGATTGTGCGGATTATCTATGGTATGAGCAAAACGTTTGTAATGGCAATACCGGCCCTCTTCTCTTTCGCATAGCAGGGCTCACTTTAGTAACGGTACTGACTGTACCACCCCGACTTTGTTTTAAAAAAAAAAATTGATGGCAGCCCCCACAAGCTGAAAAGTGTTCCAGTGCCACTGGCCTGGGTGCCTTTGTGTGAATTTTTCATGCTTTCGGGCCAGGGTGCAGTGTGAGACATTTCCATGCTTTCTGGCTGCCTGGATGCTTATGTGTGCTATTTCCATAGTTTGCTCAGGGACCTGGAGACTAAAGTGTGACCTTTCCATGCTTACTGGCCTAGGTGCTTATGTGTGACGTTTCCATGCTTTATCCAGTATTAGGGGTGTCTTTCATAGATTCACATGCCTGAATCATTCCCCGTCGTCGGAATGGGAGTCCCCAGTATATAAATAAAGTAATGTCCCATAGACATATAGATAAATCGGCCTAAAGGCCTCACATTAGTCACCTATCCCTGTCCTTTTGTAGAAAGGACCAAACTCTAGAAAAGAGCCAATCAGCTGTCACCTCCCTCTAGAACCCTTCTGGAAGGAGCCTCAGTCCCTCAGATTTTCTACTACACATTGTGCTATGGGAGTCTCCCCTGAGCTCTGCTCAGTTTTTTTCTTCACAACTGGTTTCCAGTGTTCTAGGATATTTTATTCTGATCCATCTGTGATTGCTGATATCACCATGAATGAAACACCAAAAAAGGATCTTTTTAGATCCTGTGCTTCATGTGGAAAAAAGAGGCTGCATGTTGATGACCAGCATAAAGATTGACTGTATTGCCTGTATCCAGACCATTCTGCCAAAGACTGTAAGGTATGTCGTACCTTTTCCACTAAAACCGTCAAAGATCGTGAGGGACGCCTATTAATTTGGCTCCAGAGGCTGAAAGACAGAGACCACCTGGAATCTTCTGAGGAAAGTGAAGGTTCTTCAGTCTCTTCAAAATCTTCTCTAAAGAGACCAAGGGTGGCTTCCCCTAGCCCTACGGCTCCTCCTCAAAAGAAGATGTCAAAGAAGTCTTCAGAGTCTCTCTCCAAGGCAACTTCTGGGAAGGTTTCCTCTCCGGAAGTTCTCACCTTCAAAAGCCTGTTTCGACACCGTCGATGACGGTATTGTCGAAGACTGCTTCCTCTTCGAGGAGAGTTATGTCTACTGCATCGAAGACGACAGTTTCTACGTCGACGGCATCGTCGTCATTGTCTTCGATGATGACCCCATCGTCGACGGCAGGTAAGACTGTGTCGTCGACTATAACCATCAAGAAAGCACCGTCGACGAACCCGTTGACGCTGGACTCGCCGTCGACAGCATCGTCGACGACCTCGACGACTAAGTCACCATTGTCGACGAAAGCACCGTCGACTAGGATACCATCGACGAAGTCTTCAGTGATGTCTCCACCGTCGACGATGACTCCTCTGGCTAAGACACCCGTCGACACTCCACCGACGACGACCACACCGTCGACTGGCTCGTCGACGATGATAGATTCTGGTCCACAAACCACATGTGTGCGCCTGAAAATCACAAAGAAATCTCTGACACCGGCTTTAACATCGCCAAGCAGAGTCCAACCACTACCTCCAGCATGTCTTCTTCAGGAGGAGGATTCAGATGAAGGAGACATATTTCAGACGGCGACAAGCCCTTCGGAGCTTCATGTTAAATGTCAGAGTTCGGGTGAAGAAGAGGATCAGGAGGAGGAATATCATCCGCCACCTCCTCCTATGGTTTGCCTTCCAGCCTCTTTAGTTACCGACTTACGGTACCTTATACAGGACTATAAACAGAGGTTTCCAGATTCTCCTGCTCCTCCACCTCCCACAGTATCTCCTTCACCAAGACCTCGGCCTCCACCTTTGAGCATACAGCCGGAACGGTTTGATCTACCACTTCCTCCTCCTACTGATGAGGAAGAGGCAGAACAGCAGGAAGAGGGAGGACTGCAAGATACTCAGTCTATCCACGATGACTGGGATGACTGTTATTCCCTCTCTCTCGTCTCCAGTGCCTGCGCCTGCAGATTCACCACCAGCCGACATTGGAGGGTTCCATAATGTAGTTGAGAGGGCAGCTCAACGTTTCAAGATATCAATGGTCTCTCAAGAGCAAGACTGCTTCTTATATGACTTTTAGGAGCCTCTCAAGAAATCACTAAGATCAATTCCTATTATTGATTACCTGTGGGAGCAGGGTGTTAGTCATGCAGAACCCTTCCTCAGTACCTCCGGTAGTACCTCATTTGGATAAAAAGTATAGGGCACCTGATACTGCACCGGCTTGGTAGGACATCCCAAACCAGATTCGGTTGTTACACAGGCGGCCCAGAAGAACTCAAGGAATCCTTCTGCCCCGTTATCAGCACCTCTGGATAAGAAAGGCAGGAGGTTAGACAACATTGGGAAGCATTTCTCTTCAATGTCTGCAGTGACAGTGAAGGCAGCCAATGCTTTAGCACTTTTGGGGTGCTACAATAGACAACTATGGGCAGATATCGCCCCATATCTATCTGAACTGCCTAATGAATCAAAAGAAGAGGTAAAAAGATTTTGCTAGAGGGTGAGACCTCGGCATCAGAAATAATAGACTGTGCGATGGATATCGCTACAACAGGATTTCGCCAGCTGGCTGGAACGGCAGTCTTGCGACGACAAGGTTGGCTAAGGGCAACTTCCTTTCGTCCTGAGATACAAACAAAAGTATTGGATATGCCCTATGATGGCCAGTCTCTCTTTGGCTCACAGATTGATGAGGCGCTACAGAATATAAAAAAGGACACGGACACTGCTAGATCATTGGGCACTCTCCAGTACAAAAACCAGTCCTTTTGTGGTTCCAGAGGTAGAGGACAGTCCTCTCATAGAGGAAACTACCAATACCGGTCTACATATTCTTCAGGCCAGAGTCGATCCCAGTACCAGCAGCGCCAGCTACATAGCCAACAATCTTCTTATGGCAAGTCGTCTTTTCGTGGTAAAGGCCAGCGGAAAAACAACGGACGTAGACAATGACCTTTCTCTTCAGCCAGCCCCAGATTCATTTCCATTATCAAAAATTGGAGGAAAGATTTCACATTTCTTAAAAAATTGGAAGAAGATTATCATGGACCGCTGGGTTCTACAATTAGTCCAATTCGGCCATTCTTTAGAATTCATACATATTCCTCCCCAAACTCCTCCCTGCCCTATGCTTCACAAAAATCTATACGGCTGCTTCGCCGTGAACTTTCTTATGATCCAGAAAGGGGCGATAGAGAAAGTCCCTCTGTCTCAACGGGGAAAGGGATTTTATTCTCGCTTCTTTTTAATATGGAAAAAAGAGAAAAAATGGAGACCGATTTTGGACCTCAGGGCCCTCAACAAATTCCTGAATAAGCAGTCGTTTCGCATGGTAACGATCCAGGAGGTCTTACAACTCTTGGAAGGGGAAGATTACGTGACGTCCCTGGACCTTCAGGACGATTACTTCCATATCCAGATTCACAGAAATCACAAAAAATATTTAAGGTTTGCGGAGGCAGGCAGACACTTACAATTTTGCGTCCTGCCCTTCAGACTCAAGTCTGCACCTCGCATCTTTACAAAGTGTCTCTCCCCAGTAGCTGCATATCTCAGGCAGCACCATCATCAAGTCTTTCCATATGTGGACGACTGGCTGATCAAGGCTCCATCCTTGGAAAGCGCGTCCAGATCTTCCAACGCCTGTCTGCAGCTTTTCAATCATTTAGGACTCACGCTCAATCGGAAGAAATCAGTTCTTCTACCTTCTCAGTGCATCAACTTCCTAGGTGCAACCCTCGACACACGACTGAGGAAAGCCTTCCCATCTCAAGAGAGAAAGACAAAGCTTTTACAACTGGCTACTCTTGTGGTTTCAAAGAGGACCTTAATGGTCCGCCTTTTCAAATCCTTACTAGGAATGATGTCATCATGTATCCTCTTGATACCTCACTGCCGTCTACGGATGTGCCCTCTCAAGGAGGCACTCTCAAAACAATGGATCCAATGCACAGGGTCGTTCGATCTCATAAAAGTAACTTCTCAAATGGTCAAAACCCTGCAATGGTGGATGTCTGTTCGGAATCTTTCTCAGGGCTTACCATTCCTGCTCCGGCTGCACCGCATATCATCACAAAGACGCCTCCTTGGAAGGTTGGGGAGCTTTTCTTCAAGAGCTACAGATCAGCGGAAAGTGGTCCCCCTTAGAAAAAGGGCTCCATATCAATCTCCTGGAACTGCGGGCGGTCTTCCTCGCCCTTCAAGCCTTTCTTCCAAGAATCAAAAATTCCCTTTTGCTCGTCCATACGGACAACACTTCGACGATGCACTACCTCAACCAACAGGGAAGGACTCGCTCTCTGACACTCTCTCACGAGTTGCAGAAAATCTGGAACCGGTTAATCGGACATAATATATCTCTCTACGGGCGGAGTACGTCCCAGGCATGGACAATGTACTCGCCGACTCATTAAGCAGACAGAGGACGTCTCACGAATGGGAACTGGATCTAGGAATCCTCAACCAAATCTTTTCGCAATGGGGCACTCCTCAGATCGACCTGTTCGCCACAAGATCCAACACCAAATGCCCACACTTTGCAAGTTGGCATCCCCAGAAAGGGTCCCTAGGGATTGCATTTTCGATCGCATGGTGCAAAGTCTTTGCATATGCCTTTCCACCATTTCCTATGATTCCCAGGGTCCTCAAAGTTGAAAGCGGAGCCATGTACACTCATTCTGGTAGCCCCAACTTGGCCACGCCAACATTGGTTCACGGAGCTCCACCGCCTATCTCTGGAGCCGCCAATCTGCTTGAAACAGTTCCCGTCTCTTCTCACGATGAGCAACCAGCAAGTCCAACATCCGAATCTAGCCTCACTCAAATTAGCGGCTTGGCTCCTGAGTTCAAAGAACTTCAGAATTTAAATATTCCGCCAGACTGTCGAGCCATCCTTGCTCGAGCACGGGCGGATAGCACCAACAGAACATACTCTTTAAAATGGAAGAGATTTTGCATCTGGTGTAAGGCTCAAGGTATACATCCTTTCTCTTCTTCTCCAGAACAAATATTGCCTTATCTTCTCCATCTGGCGAACTCAGGCCTTGCTCATGCTTTCATCAGGGTCCACTTGGCGGCGATATCTCGTTAAAGAAGATCTCATACTGGCCCTTCTCTTTGGTCTCACGGATTGATCAAACAGTTTTTACGAGGACTCTACAGAACTTGTCCCCCTGTGAGAATGTTGCAACTTACCTGGCATCTCAACACAGTCCTTAATCAGCTCATGAAATATCCCTTAGAGCCAGTTCACAGGGCTGACCTGAAATGCCTTTCTTGGAAGACAGCCCTCCTACTTGCACTCACCTCCGCAAGACGAGTGAGCGAGCTCCAAGCTTTCTCAATACAGGAACCTTTCCTGCAATTCAAGCAGGATAGCGTAATTTTACGGACGAATCCTACATTTATTCTAAAAGTCCCGTCTGACTTCCATGTCAACGAACCGGTGGTCTTACGCTCTTTCTTCCTGAATCCTACTACGGCAGCGAAAAGGTTGTTACACTCTCTGGATCTTAAGCGCTGCCTAAAATTTTATATTGAAAAGACAAAAACCTTCAGGAAGTCTCATCAGCTATTCGTGGCTTACAGTACGCCCAGGAGGGGTCCTCCACTCACCAAACAAAGTATTTCCCGCTGGATTTCTGCAGCTATTTCGTTTTGTCATGAACTAGCAGGGCAACACCTACATCTAAAGTGAGAGCCCACTCTACCAGGGCAATATCTACATCCATGGAGCTTTTTGCAGGAGTGCCGGTTATAGACATTTGTAGAGCAGCAATATGGAAGTCTCCACATACCTTCACTAGGCATTACTTCCTGGATACAGAACTCATGAAGGATGCTGCTGTGGGACAAGCAGTACTTTGTCATCTGTTTCAGTAGAGGTGAGCCTTTCTTTTCATCCCTCCATCCTTCTCATGTATGCACATTTCTCTATTGTATAATTTGGTGGTATTTCTTGCTTGCGAATGCATGTTTCTATTAGTCGTTTGATATGTTATCTAATGACTTGTATATCCTATACCATCCGAAATCTGCTTTGTTCATTGCATGCTACTCTGATTCAGGCATGTGAATCTATGAAAGACACCCCTAATACTGAATAAGAAATGCGTTACTTACCTGTAACTGCAGTTATCCAGTATTGGTGTATTTCATAGATTCACATGCAACCCTCCCGCATCCCCTGAAAGGGTTCACCTACTTCTCTCAGTAATACGCCTACTTAGCTTTGTGCGTACGAAAATCTGAGGGACTGAGGCTCCTTCTAGGAGGGTTCTAGAAGGAGGTGACAGCTGATTGGCTCTTTTCTAGAGTTTGGTCCTTTCTACAAAAGGACAGGGATAGGTTACTAATATGAGCCCTTTAGGCCTATTTATCTATATGTCTATGGGACATTACTTTATTTATATACCAGGGACTCCCATTCCGACGACGGGGTTATGATTCAGGCATGTGAATCTAGGAAAGACACCGATACTGGATAACTGCAGTTACAGGTAAGTAACTCATTTCTTCTGGCCTGGTGTGATCAGGCCTAGGTGTGATGTTTCCATAGTTTCGGGCATCTGTGCCCTAGGTGCTAGTTATCAGATGCTTATGTGTGACATTTTTACAGTTTCTGCCCTCAGTGCTAAGGTGCTTATGTGTGACATTTCCACAGTTTCTAGCCTTACTGGCATGTGTGCTTGTGTCTATTTTTGGTGCTCTCTGAAAGAATGTTTATGGGTACATATGACTAGGTGGGTATCCTAGTGTTCTTTAAGGCCATCCTCTACTATGTACTGTGCTTTGAAAGTTGATACAATTGAATATGCAGTGAAAAATGTGCTGTAAAATTCACCATTTTGGTCTGTCTTTTTCCCAAATTTTCGTCGGGGGCGAACCCCCCTAGTAGTGGTCAGGCTCGCTCCCTGCGCTCGCTACGCTCTGGACGGGGGCTGGTCGGGCAAAATTTGCTAGGGCTGCTTTCAGTTCCCAGTCCAGCCCTGCATCAATCTGACATCTGTTCTTTGCTTTCCAGGCCAGTCGGAGCAGATCCAGAGAAGAGCAGCCCATAGACATTTTTGACTGAACATTTTTTTTAACTTTTGTCAATGGCTTTTTGAGGTTTTTCCTCCTGATGTCCAGGAATGCCGGCTTCAAGCCCTCCGGCGACTGTCACCGATCGGTGGTGGACCTACACCTTGTTTTGCCTCTGATGCCTTCGAGACCAAAAGGCCTATGCTGATTGCCGTGCATGATCCCGAAGGACTTGAGGGAATGATCCCTCAAGCTCCTGGCGGCTCGACGTGTGAAGCCGCGACGATAGAGGTTCAGGTCGAGAGGAAGGTCCCGGGAGTGATCTCAAAGTCCGAAATCCTTGTCGCACTCTAATTCATAGGGTCATCCGGGTAAGTCACACTATCACAAAAATAAGCAGCCGAAGAGACTTTGACTTCTACACACTCGTCAGCTGACGAGACGAGGAAGCATCCACATTTAAGGCCTGGCTCCGCAGTTGAGCCAGTGCCTGGGCCGTCTCCGTGCCTTCCTGAGTTTCCAGGAACAGCCCCTGCCAAGATAAGAATTCTTATAGCCATGCACATCATATTTGGGTGGCCGTTTCCTCTGACATGCCTTCGGTGCCCGAGATTTCAGCAGGGGTCCCTTCTGGTTCCTCCGATGGCTGGCTCTGGTGCTAGACGGGCCCCTGGGATCTATTCCTGGATCCAGACTGATCCAAGTCGTACCACTTAAACCTTTCCTGATGCTGGCCCCAATGTAGACATTCCTGGCGGTGCTGTCCCTATCCTATCTCCCTCACAAAAAGCTGCATGAGTGTCGTCTGACGCCAAATGAAGCCATACCTTCCAGGCTGGAGCCTGAGCCTTATTCTTATGGGATAAGACCTGAGGAATTACTAGACACTGAGGAATACCAGCCTTATGACAACTTCGACTGGTGTGAGAATCTGCTTGAAGCCAACGGACTGGACACTTCTCCATTTATTGGCATTCTCCCCATCCTCCCTCCAAGAGTGGCCTTGGAGAAGGGAGCGTCCTTCGCAATGGTGGTGAGGAGGACGACTGACGTCCTTGGCCTCAGCTTGCCTTCGTAGCAGTCAAGATAAATGTCTTGACAGAAGTGTTTCAGTCAGGAGTGCCCTCATCAGAATACTTTTTTCCCTTATTGAGGCACTTACTGATGTCCTGCATGGGACTTGTTCCAGGTGCAGCACAGGTGCTTCTGTGTACATGACTACTGCCCGCCGCTGTCTCCCAGCTCCAGGGGACCCAAACTTACTCACACAACACCCCACCCCGTAGTGCCTGGTGGGCCAAGCCTCCACCTCCCACATTCCCAGCTGCACCTCCAGATGAGGAATCAGAGGCTGGATACCGTAGGGAAGATGTTTGTTTCCACCAGCCTGACACTGCGGACTGTGAGCACAACAAGACTTTTGGGCCTCTATTCCCACACTCTGTGGGATATGGTTGTGTAGGTGCTGCCACCAGTGCTGTCTGGGAGGCCCAGCCATACTTTCCTAGGCTGTTGCCCATGGGAAGGATACAACCAAGTTCATGATAAGATGGTTCAGTCCTCACGTGTTACACAGACTCTCAGATCACTCCTCCATAAAAATAGTATTCACCATGCCGCGCTATAGGTTGAGACGTTCATGTAGAATATTTCATGTGCGATCGCTGGTGGATTTAGTTTTATGGGAGAAGCTAATGATGAGGAATTTTTCAAGTTCCATACAGGCTCAGTGTGCAGTTATGTGGTGGTCTGGAAGGCTCTTAAGGCCCTCTTAAGGGGCATAAGAGTTGCTAAGCATGCAGGTATTTTAAGACCTAAGATCTCAGTTGGGGTACTTGATAGAGACTCATAAAGATCCTAGAAAGCAAAGCTACCACAGTGGCCTAAGCGGTTTATCCCAAGGAAATGAATGCCCTATTGCAGACGTACTAAGAGCTAGCTGATAGACCTTTGCATTGACTATCATTGTGATATGTGTGGCAAACATTATGAATGTGTGGGAAGCAATATCCAGAATGTTAACAGTTTTTTCATTGGAAACTGTAATAGCATTCCATATATACTGTTTTTATACCTTTATTTAAAACATGACATTCTATTTAATTAATATCCGTCCCAACACTCAAATATTTGGCATTTTTACTCTTAAAACCCAACTTCAGACTTGTGAACACTTTCTCCTACCTGCCCCTTAAATTATGAAAATGTCAGTGTACCAAGGGACCATCATGATCTGTTGCCCAGGTTGTTAATTGTAGATTCTAGCCTTCATGAAATGATTACCTGTGCTTGTTCAAAATTTAAACCGTCTACAGCCAACATGAGTTTTGTGATAAGCTTCTTCAGGGCTGTAATAAAAACATATAATTACAAATATTCTGTTAAACTACACAACTAACTCTGTTCATCTTAGTAATAAGATATCCCTCATATTTACTTTTTTTAACATGGAACTGAATGAGTGAAATAAAGTATACATCATGCATTTCAATATAACATCACTGTCAGATTTCCTCTGGAAACCATATATACGTGGCACATTTTAAATTGATTACTCTCTGGGGAGGAGTTCTGGCATACATATTCTATTTCATGCTTCATTTTTGTTCCTTCTTTTGATATTAACCACACTTATAAATATAAGTTTCCATTCGTTTTCATCACATTGGATCAATACTTATATCCAAGAATTTACCTTATGTAATAAACTAAGTGCTTGCCTCCATTTCTTTTTTTACCAATAGCATAATATGAATATTCCTTTCGAACTTACTATCTCATTATTCTCAAAGGGTCTTTAATGTTCTTATCAGACTTTGCGCAGTGAATGGATAATTATTGTGTGAAGATATAGGAAGTTGTCATTAATTAGAGGTCACTTTGTCAGTCATCCCCTTAACTTTGAGGTGGATGCACTCTCCTAGAAGTAGTGTATGGGGATATAATCTGGCGAGTGATTCCTAGACAACATGACGATTGCTTACTGTGCAACCATAATGAGTGTTCTGATGTGAGGGGTTACCTTGTGAGCAGTCCCCACATACTTTGAAGTCGATACGGTCTTTGAGAAAAGAGTGGACCTGATCGTAAGGGAAAGCCTTAGATAACGATGATTGATAATTCTATGAATACTTTGAATAATGAAAATAATTGGGATAATCTTGTTAGCAGGCTCTGCATATTTAATGTGGAAGCGCTCTCTGAAAAATGAGGTAGCTTAATTTGAAAAATAGCCATGTGAGTAGTGTGTGGTGGGAGGTGTGTAGACTAAGGGCAAACTATCCTATGTTTGCGTACCCTTAGATGTACTTAAGCAGAGCTTACATGGAATTATTATATTTAAGGTAGATCTTGAGTGAGAGCAGTGAGAAGTAAGTAGCTTTTAGGAGATGGTTGGACTTTGGATAAGTTTAGACTTTGCATAGTAGATCAATATTATTGGACGCCATGCAGTATAGATATCTGCTCTTTAGTTTTGTAGATATGTGACCATTTCATAAACATGTGGAGAAGAACCAGATATTAGGAGAGGTTTGGAAACATTGCAACCTAATTTGAAATCCACTGAAATTTGAAATTGTCAGGCCTAAATCAAAAGACCCCTTGGGTTATGAGGTAAGAAATAGAAAGGTTATCCTAAGTGCCAAAACCTTTTTGTGGTCTAATCAAGATGGTGATCGCTTTCGTATCCCTGTCTCATGTAGGATTACATTGGTAGATAATGAGATGACTTCCAGTCCATCGATGGGAATGGTCAAGACTTATATCAGACTCAGATGAGAACATTGACGACAATTTGAGACTCATGAGATAAGTTGGAAAGGAATATTCATATTATTTTTTTGGTAGGTAATAAATTTAAGCAAATACCTGTGTTCTTGTATATAGTAATCTCTTTGATTAAACATTTATAGATCACGTAATGAAATTCAACGGAAACATATACATATGTATGTGTGGTTAACATCAAAAGTAGGAAGAATTTGAAGGTTGTCATACCACTAGATAATATAATAGATCTCATAAGTTGAAGCATCAAATAAATTGATAATAATGTAAGCTGGACCTTCTTCACAGAGCGCAATAGATTTAAAATGTGCGGTGCATGTGGTTTCCATGAAAGAAATCTGATGAAGATGTTGGTTACTTTGAAATGTATAATATGTCCTTTTTATAATTGATTCAGATCCATCACTATTTACTAGAGAGTATTCTGTCTGCCAATACTAGTGCACTCCAAATGGACAAATATGTTAGTTCCAGAACTTACTTGACTGTTCTGCTATAGGTAAGTTGTGTAGACATGGCTTATTCAAGGAGGAGGTAGCGGTTAGAAACTCAGTACAGTATAGCACAGCACATAGCACTTAAACTCCGTTATAAGGCTATATCGTCACAGGAAAGATATTTTTAAAGCTAACAAAACCTAGTAGGGTAAAATATGATGCACAAAGAAAGCCAGAAGGTGATGGCACTTTCTGAGCCGGGACACAACCAAAATATTTTTATAGCTGTTGGATGCTTGCGGCCAGTGTTATCCAGTGGGCTTCTCTCTTGGGAACTGGTCAATGTTTGCAAATATCCAATAACCTGCATCAACAAACGTAACCATTGCTTAGAAATTTGAACTACATCACAGCACAAACGGTGTCTCAATAGTGGCTTCAGCTCAAAACACAAGGAATTCAAGTGAAGCCAATACTGAAGGTACTACCCAGCCTTATTTTTTTTATCGGTCTTTCTAATGCACTAATCCTTCCTTTTTTCTTGTTTCGGTGAATCAGTTCTACTTCATTGTCTTATTAAAACATTCACTCCTAGGCTGACCTATGTTACCATCACCCAACCTCCAGTCACACCTCAGCTGTATCCGTGAATCTGTGAACACAGCTTGTACGTGTAAAATGGCTTGATGTACACAACTAGCTCACAGAATGTCTTAAAAGTAGATAATGGATATAAACAAAAAAGGTACATTGAGGAGAGATGTGGAAGGCAAATAAGAGGAAATGCAATATAACAAATAGATCTAGTCGAAGATCTACTACTTTTATTGCCAATAATTAAATTGATCTGTAACACCCCAGTTCAGGGTCCTGTTTAAATTTAGACTGAAATAGTTGTTGTTTGGTGTTAAAATGGCAATGTTTGTGTCCTATTCCTCAGTTTTTTGCCTTGACTGTTTTTGTTCACCTTTGAACTCTGTGGCTTTTACCTTTGCAATATACATAAAGAGGGACGAGGGCTTGTTTTGATGTAGGTCCAGCATACATGCCCATATGTCTAGAAATGAGTCAAAAAGTATGTGGTTCTTATGGAGTTGATTAAGAGGGTCAAAGGGGAACAGGGTTCCAGGTAGGAGAAAGAAGAAAGCAAAGGGGGAGCTCCAATAAGGAGCAAGGGCCCTCACACACCCTGAGAGGTGTCAAGTTAATCATAGGGCAGCTCCTCGTCAGGCCGCAGCAGCAAAGCTCGACGGACCCCGCAGGGGGGGCTCTTTGCTGGAGGTCTTCTATGTTAGCCAGGAGGCCCTGGACAATGAGGTAGTGGGGCAAGTATGTAGTGAGTAGAGTGGGTGTCAAACGTGAGTTAAAAACCGCTATGAGTGTCCTAAGAACCTTTGTTAGCTGGGCACTGATGCTATGGTTAAAAGCTGACTCAGAGTCGTGGCTGGCAAGGGAAATTAAACATGCTGCAGCCCTGTGTGTGGGGTGAGAAGTGAAAGTGGGTCAATAGCTCGACATGTTTCATGCCTTAATTCTCCTAACGGATGAACTGCATTTCATCAGGACCGGGGGGGGAACAAGAATCCTAATCTACTCTGACGTGTTCGAGACTGTCAAAAAGAGTGTCCTAAGGAGTACCGTCCGTATGTCATGGATGCAACAGTCATCCAGAGAAGGGAGAAAGGGGTGCATTAAAATCTTCCTTCTGGCAAAATCCTTAAAGGGAATGAGGATGTCCTCAGCCTGGACGTCCAGATTCACTGCAGCATTGGCGAGTGTGAATCTCTGCAAGGTATGGATTCCTACTCGTGGGACCTACCCACGTCCGGACCCCTGGGAAGATGTGATAAAAAGTGGCACCCAAGGCTTGTAAGTTAAATATCACAAGTGGACTGCAGCACCGGTTGTGCTGTCCACTACAGTGACCATGTAAACATGACTGCAGACCTGCCACTGGCTGTGCAAGCTTCAACTGCAAATTCGACCAGTCAAAATAACCCCTTTTGACCAGACTAAACCTTTCTTTTAGATTTTTAAGTCATCCCTAAGTATGCAAGATTTGACTATAAGGCAGGAGGCATGTTTTTTAAAAGGATATGTAAAGGTTTCCTAAAGTGAAAAGGCAATAAAACCAATTTTCGCTTGTAGCAGGGTTGGCCATTCATTAGGAAAGCATTGAGATGCAATAATACTTTTAATAAATGTTATCTGCCTAGGAACAAATTACGTATTTGGACTTTTTAAATATTTTCTAAAAGACCAGTTTACTGGGTGAAAATGAATTTATAATAAATATTTTGGAAAGATTACTTTTAAAGTTCCTTTTGCGCTGCTTGAAGTCCCTGCAAGCTAAATCTGCATTTTGTTATCCTACTTCTGCAGGCAGTAGTTAGTATTTCAGTAGGTGAGGATGAGGTGTGAATTTTCCCCTTGCATTGGGACAAAAGGCCTTTGGTGTAGAGAGGTGGTGTTATGCCCCAGTCAGATGGCCTCTGTGCTGAACCCAAGGACTTGATTAACTACAAAGAGGCCTACCTTGTCACATGCAGATGAGCCAACACTGCACCCTTCTTTTGTCCCACAGCCAAACCGGCCTCTATCATAGTGGGTCTCTTGTTAACATCAGTGTAGATCCTGCTAGAGTGTCAAGAGCTGTTTGACAGTTCGGCATGATTTACATATAACTTTTGGGGTACATTTCAAAGAAGGGAAAACCCTACCAACATGTTTGATTGTATCACTGTCTGGGTTGCTAAAAGCTCAGCTTTTTTCTGCCAGGCTTCTATCTCTGACTTTGTTGGGGGTACATGGAGTGTTAGATGTGGGGTACTCTGGTATTACTATAGTACACTCCCCACACACACACGCCCAGCCCTTGGAGCCCAAATTTTGTTATGCCATGTTTAAAGTGCCCAAAGTGGGTGGGGCTAGTCACAGGATCATTTACCCCATTCTTTAGGGCATACACAGGGGTCATTCCCACCCACTTGCTTGTTCCAGGAATAAATGTGACATCTTCAGGCATTCTCTGCAGAACACCACTGGACCTGGGGAAGATCAGAAGAGTTCTAACCCTGCTGACAGACTCGAGAAGAGTTTAAATGACTGGAATTGCACTCCCTCATGTACCCAGGACAAAGAAATGGACCCTAAGGGTCATGTGGCTGACACTTTAAAGCTACAGGAATACAATAAGCTACAGGAGGCGTAAGGGGAGAGGGAGAACCGGAGCAGGTTGGAGACTCACCGTATTTCACCTATGGTGGACCGGGTTTTAAGAATGGAAGGAAAGAATTAAACCAGGTGACTCCCTCCTCCTCACAGGAAGAAGGAAGTCCCGGGAGGTTGAACAATGAATGGCGATCCAGGAAGAGCCTGGAAGAGGAGGGTCAGACCTCACGTAAAAAGAGGGATTCGGAGGAAGGCGAGGCTGTGTGGAAGAACCCGGAAGACGCGGAGCAGCGGACGAGGTCGGAGAACAGGAACCCTGGTGACGAACCGCCGAAGGACCGGGAGAGCTTAAGAACCCCGCGGGAGAGGAAGAGATTAGCGAAGAAACTGAGAACTGGTGTTGGATGCCCCCAGAGGTTGCCTTGAAGCCGCCGCAATGTGAGAGAGTTGCGGCAGACGCGGTGAGGGTTAAGGCCAGGGAGGAAGAAAGTGAGGGGTGAGATGAAGAAGGGGCCAAGGAGATATCACCCTGAGACTGGGCCACAATGAACACTGAACACAGCCCCGCATGTCATTTGAAGTATTCCTCCATTCGTGTTGGTAATGGGTACATACTGCATTAGGAGGAATAAGCCCCACTTGTTAATCGCTGCACGTACACTTTACTTTATTCACGCTGTGCGGTATAAGGAAACCGCCGCCTTGCATGTCTTTTTGATTGCTCAAGCACTTTCTTTTAATGTGTGCACGCTGTGACCTATGAGGAAATAGACTCTCCTATGATACATTTCCTGCTTGGTTCAGTTTCTTATTGTTACTTGTCTTTCTATTCGGGTTAAGGCTATTCTTGAGAGGAACTACATGGAACCCTGAAAAAGGATAGAAAATCACATACCTATTTCTTGACTGGCGCAGGTCTTGTTTTTTTGGTACTTCTTTTCATCTACCTCCATTTCGGGTGTGGTGATGGCAATTCAGATTTAAAAGGAGAGACATTACACTTACCGCTGCTTTCTTCTCTTTTGAGAAATTCCGGGGGTATGACATCCTGACCGCATTGAGCAAACATTCCTAGAAAGAAGAAAAGAGTGACGAGAGACCACCACAAGGAGAGTCCTTACCCTTCAGGATTGGATGGACTTTGTGACATTACAAGGCTATTCAATACAATTTTGCCAAAATTGAGCAACATTTTAAGCCTCTTAGATTCTGTTTCCGCCCATCACTCCGACAAGACCTTTTCGTACAACTACCCAGCGGATCAATGACAACTGGACCTGAACTGAACCCTAGTGTTGGCCTCTGCCTTCCACTCTGAGTCTTTAAGTGCCTCTAATGAGTTCCTGGGGGGCTTTAGAAGTCTACTTCGGTGGTTGAATGGGACTTGAAGAACTAAGTCAGAAGGTAAAATCTTTCACCTGGATTAACCTGGTTAGTGTATTTGACCTGCGCCCTCTCTTGGTCAGCATCAAATTGCACATAGCACTTGTTCTACCACAACCATTGGCTATCATTAGCACTTAATGTTTCTTGGTGCTAGTCCTGTTTAGAACTTTAAAAATGTATATCTCCAGTTCCCCTTATTGGATTTTTGTGATTTTGAGGTCAGCTTGTTTATTACATTATACTCTATTTTTGTATTTTGTTTTTGGATATTTGTTTTTCATTTCAATTTTATTCTGTTTTAGTACTGGTAAATACTTCACACATTCCCCTAAGTAAAGCCTGTCTGCTCTTTGCCAAAGCTACCAGTTTAATTTAGCGACTTTAAAGGTCTACTCTGGCTAAGATTGATTATTACTTAAGTTTGGTACGAGTATTGCTATACTAACAAATGAGTTACCTTTTAAGAATTCTGTAAGTTTCTCTTTTCAGGATACACACCAGTTGAAGCTGTTAAAGACCCTTGAAGGCCATGCTTATGGCGTTTCTTACCTTGCGTGGAGCCCAGATGACAATTATCTTGTTGCATGTGGACCAGATGACTGCTCTGAACTCTGGCTCTGGAATGTACAAGTAGGTAACACTCTGCCCTGTAGAAAGTTTGGGAATTCTGGTGTTATCCAGACTGCATGCACCAAGTTCTTAAGTAAATCTCTGACATGCTATGAAAGCAGGATTACTGCTTAAATGAGAGAACAGTGAGGTAGAGAGATTCTGTCTGCTTGGACCAATTGTGACTCTTCCCTCTTGTTGAAGAAAATAAGCTAAACGCAGTTTTTGTGGGTGGTATGATCAGGAAGGCAAGTACTTATCTGTTACGCCAGTTCTCCTTAAACGTTGTCTTCATTAAATTCTTAATCAATATTTCTACATGTGCTCTGCTAAGAGAATTCTCAACTGAAAATTAAGTCTCTTTATGCAGGGAAGGGGAGCAGAGTGATGTAGGTTAGCGAGGGAGATGGAAGAGTGTAAAATCATGAAAAGGTGCAAGGGCTCAGATTTATAAGTGAAGCCCTAGCAGGACATGCATTAAACTGTTTCTCAGAGTCTGTATCCAGATCCTCCCTCACATCTTGTTCCTGTACTGTCAGAAATAGGTCCCTAAATACGTTCCTCTGTCACAAAGAACTACTCCTGTTTGAAGATGATCGCAATGTGATGGGAAGAGTTACAGTAAAAGCCAAGAAAATGTATAGGACTCCGAATCAGGGATCCAAATAATTGGGAAGGAGGGTTTCAGGGAGTAGAGGGAAATGTGTGGTGAGGAGGCAGTGAAACATGAAGAGGGTAAAGAAAATGGAGGACTGGATCAGTGTCACTTCTCTCTTCTGTGCAGCTCCTCTACTAAGCAGCTGCCCCCTGAGTGTGCTCTGACCCTTCTGGGTCGGGTGTTCGAGGCCCTCTTCCAACCGCAGGCTCCTGCCTACGCCTCATCCCTTTTGGTCCAGTGGGACAGCATTTTGCTCTTCTGCTTTCTGCTGCTTCTGTCTTTTCTTTGCTCTTTTTCTTTCCTTTCTCTTTTCTCCTACTCCTTGTGCCTTATTTCTCTTCTTGCCCTTTTCATTTTTTTTCCTTTTGCCACTTTACTCTTGTTGCCGCTTATTCTTGCCCTCAAATGCTTTCCTGTTTTCCTGCTGCTGCTGACCCCCGCAGCCCCACCCCCCCAGCATGCCCTTTTTCCCGCTTCCTGCTTCCCAGCTGAATAGGCTTCCCCCTCACACTACTTAATAGCGGCCGCACAGCTGGTGTGCCGAAGATGCGCCAAAGGCAAGCCCGTCCGTGCCCAGCGCCAGGGACCCTGGTCCTCCAATCTGCCACCCCTATGACACCAGCATCCTCCACGATCTCAACCCCGTACGCAACAACTGCCAGCTCTTGATGCCAATCAACAGCCACAGCCTGCTCTCCTGCCTTCACTGCCGCCTCAACTTCACCCACCTCCGTACCTCACCCAACCTATTGACCCTCACCGCACCCAAGCCTTTCAGGTGCATACTCCTCAACATAGATCCTTCCACAAACACACCGCAGAGATCTGGGACCTCCTCGCTGTCGTCTCACCCGACATCGCCTTCCTGACAAAAAGCTGAACAAACTCCAGCTCAGCGCCAGATATTGCCACTGCCATCCCCGACAGCTACAAGATCATCCGCAAGAACAGTCCCATCAGCCAGGAGGAGACATCGCTATTGTCCACAAAAGCTCCCTCTGTCTGACCACCCACTCAGACAAACCAACGACCAACATGGAACACCTCCACTTCCACTTCCAGATCCAGACAAACACCAAAACCGCCCTTGGCAGCATCCTCATCTACAGACCACCCGGTCCCCGCGCCTCTTTCAGCCACGCCATCGTCTACCTTATCACACCCCAGGCCCTCGCATCCATGGACTACCCCTACTCAGAGACCTCAACTTCCACCTGGGCAACCAAAACAATCCCAACAGCTCCTCCTTCCTTGAGAACATCACCAATGTAGGACTTAAACAGCTAGTTACCTTTCCACACACACACACACACACAGCAGGACACACACTCGACCCAGTCTTCCTCACAGGAAACAGCATCTCCTACAGCCGCACCACCGAATTCCTCTGCACTGACCAGCACTGCAGCCACTTCTTTCAACAAACCCACTGCACACCAGCATTCCCACCGTTTACCACGTAGAAGCTGTAACAGAGTCACAGAAGATCAACTCACCACCTTCCTCCACGACTCATCACCTCCGACATCCTCAGACTTCAACACCACAGCACGCAAGCTCTACCAACGAATCGCAAACTGTACTGACACCCTTGCCCCGTTCAAGAAAGCCACTGGCAAACACATCTAGAAAGCAAGCTCACCCCTGTGCTTCAAGAGTCCAGACGCACCTGTAGATGGCGCGAAGACCTAGAGGAACAAAAAAACCTGGGAGCCCACGCCGCCTTCAAAGCAACCACCACCTCATCAAAACCACAAGGAAGAAGGCCATCCATGCCAGAATCACCAACAACGCATACAATAGCAAAGAACTCTTCAGCATCATCAAGGAATTCACCAAACTCAACAGTGAGGCCACAGAGTCCCACTTTCCCAATATCTCTGCAACAGACTCTGCCCCTTCTTCTACCACAAGATCAAGACTATTTACGAATACTTTGACATCCAGTGCCACCCTACCGCGCTCCCCCCTGACCAACTTTGCACAGCTGGTCCACACTCACCACGTACGACACCTTAAAGACCATGAACAGCATCCACTCCGGAGCACCTTCGGACCCCTGCCCGCACTGCATCTTCCACAGCCGCCATCACACCCGAGTTATGCCGAACCATCAACTGCTCCCTCAAGACCCTCACCTTTCCTGACAACTGGAGACCTGCAGAAGTAAACCCCCTCCTCTACGGACCCGACAGATCTCAAGAACTTCAGGCCCATCTCCCATCTCCTCTTCCCAGCCAAAATCATTGAAAAACGGTACTAAAGGGGGTGGTGATGGACAGAGCATCTGAATCAATCAAACACTCACACCCAGTCAAAAGATCTGGTTTTAATCCATCACCGTTCTTTAGCCCACTCTGCCACCCCAGTTCAGACAGGCCCAGATCCTTGTACTGGGGTGAATGTATGACATTGTTCTACATTCTGTCCATCAACTGTGTTTTTTGCAATTTTCACCCCGAGTGGGCTGGGTATGCTCAGACGTGAGTCCCAGGCTCTCCACACCACTGGAGTCAAGCTATCCAGGCTGATGAAGGCTGAAGGGACCAAGGGTTGGTCCCTTCAACCCTTGGTCCCCTTCCCACTGGCCCCCCTCCCTCACCTGCTTCCTCTGTGCGCACCTTGGGCATTAAGCTTAGTAACGACCTTTCCATGCATGCCCAAATCAGCTCTGTTATCTCATCTTGTTTCTTGTCCCTCCGCCTCATTCGGAAAATCTCCCGTTTCTTTTCTACCACTGCCCTTAAAACGATTATCATGGCTCTCATCACCTCCCGTCTCGATTACGGGAACTGCCTTTATGTTGGCATCCCAGCTCTCGAATTACGACGGCTACAGGCAATCCAAAATCAAGCAGCCCGCCTCATTTTCCATCTCCCCAAATTCTCTCACATCACCCCTGTCCTCAAATCCCTTCACTGGCTCCCGGTGCACTTCCGTTCCTTCTTCAAACTAGCCTGTTTAGCCTATCTCACCTACACTCACTCCGCCCCTGCCTTTGTTTCCTTAGTCACCCCCTACAACCCCACTCGCACTCTCCGCTCCTCATCTCATCTTCTTCTCCACGTACCCCGTTTCCGCAAATCTCGAACCGGTGGTACCCGCTTCTCGGTTCTGGCCCCCCAGTTTTGGAACAGCCTTCCGTTGTCCATTCGGTCCATCCCCCTCTATCCTTCTTTCCGTAAAGCTTTAAAAACTTTTCTTTTTTCCCAGGCCTTCCCGGTTTAGCCCCCTGGTAGCACTGTAGAATCCGACTCCTTCCCCCCCCCCCCCCCCCCCCCCCCAGCGCCAGGAAGCCGCTTGGCCGCAGTGCGCTTTAACAAGCATCTTTTCATTCATTCATAGCCAGAAACCGGTCCTTAGATGCTTGATTTCGGTCTGGGAAAGACATGGCTTGGTAGTTCGGACTGGACTGTTCCCATGAGGCACAGGGTCAGAGCTGATTTGCATATAGCCAGTGTCTAACCCAGGGTGGTGTGGAGTGCAAAAAAACGATGGATTTAGGCCCAGATCCATTGTACTGGGGTGAATGTATGACATTGTTCTACATTCTGTCCATCAACTGTGTTTTTTGCAAAATCATTGAAAAAGCCATCAACGCCCAGCTCGCTGACTTAATCAAAACCAACCATGCCCTGGTCATCTCCCAATCCGGATTCCAAAGCAATCATAGCACCGAGACCAGTGACCCTTGACCCGGTCACTCCACTACCGCACGACCCCCGTGTGCCCGGATTCTGCTGCCGCTGCCTGCTTGGCCCTCTTGCTGCCGCCTCTCCTTAGGGCCCCTGCTTTCCAGGCTTGCCCTTGCTCTCCAGGCTTGCCCACTCTTGCCCTCGCTCTCCAGGCTTGCCCTCCCTCCCCCCCCGCTCCGCTTTCCTGCTCCTTCCAACCCCCCCTCTGCTCCCCGCCGCTGCTCTCCTGCGGCCCTGCCCCCTTCTCCTGTCTCCCGCTCCCCATTCGCCGCCCCGCTCCCGCCTCCCAGCTGCTCCTCCCACCCACTTCGCCATAAATGGCGGGGACCACGCGTACGCCGATTGCGTGCCAAAGGCAAGCCCGTTTACGCCTGTCCACGCCTGGACCGCGCCCAGCGCCAGAACCCCTGGACCCCGCCGGAGCCAGCCCACCCGACTGAGCTACGACGCCGCCACCCTCCACGCACTCAACACCGGCCGACATCCAGCCTGCTACCAAGCCACCCGGAAACGCACCCACGGAGCCTTCACCTGCCACGCCTGCTACTTCACCTGCACTCGGTCCTGCACCGCGCCAGCCAAAACAGCCACCAACAACCACCTCAAGTGCATCCTGCTCAACACCCGCTCCATCCACAGGCACGCCGTCGAACTATGGGACCTCCTGGACAAAACGGCACCAGACGTCGCCTTCTTCAGGGAAACCTGGATGAACGCCTGCTCAGCCCCCGACATCACCATTGCCATCCCGGACGGCAACAAGATCATCCGGAGGGACCGCGTCAACCAGACCAGAGGAGGCATCGCCATCGCCCACTGAAACACTATCCGCATCAAGACCAACACCGACGACACCCTCGCCACCGCAGAGCACCTGCACTACCAGATTCACACCGACCCCAAGACCACCCTCAGAGGAACCCTCATCTACAGACCCCCGGGACCACGCTCACACTTCAGCGAGGCCATCGCAGACTTCATCAGCCCGCTTGCCCTCGCCTCCCCCGACTACATCCTCCTAGGAGACCTCAACTTCCACCTGGAGAACGACCAGGACAACAACACCACCGCCCTACTAGACAACCTCGCCAACCTCGGATTCAAGCAACTGGTCAACACCCCAACCCATTACGCCGGCCACACGCTCGACCCCGTCTTCTCCTCCAGCAACCACATCTCCTTCAGCCACACCACCGAGCTCCACTGGACCGACCACGGCTGCGTACACTTCAACTTCAGGAAAACAACGACCCACCACCGCCCTCAACAAACCCTTTGAAGATGCTGGAGCAATATCACCACCGACCGACTCACCACCTCCTTGAGCCTAAACCCTCCCACCAACACCACGGACCCGAACGAAGGAGCCCGCAACCTCACACAGTGGATCACCGACTGCGCCGACACCCTTAATCCACTGAAAAACCCTCCCAGCAACCTCAACAGCAAGAAAGCCACGTGGTTCACCAACGATCTCAAAGACTCCAAGAAATCCTGCCGTGACCTCGAGAAAGCCTGGCGCCACAACCAGTCAACGGATAACATGACAGCCCTCAAGAACGCCACCCGCAAACACCACCAGCTGATCCGCACCACCAAAAGGTCATCCTTCAGAGACCGACAGGACAACAACAACACCAACAACAGCAAGGAACTCTTCAACGTCGTGAAAGAGCTCTCCAACCCCAACGCCAGCAACGACGACATCACGCCTTCTCAAGACCTCTGCAACTCTCTGGCCACCGTTTTTCACCGTAAGATCGTCGACATACACGACTGCTTCGGCGCTCAGAACTCGTACCCCACCACCGAACCTACACCTCCCACCACCACCCTGTGCGCCTGGACTCAGGTCAGCACGGAAGATACCACCCACACGATGAACACCATCCACTCGGGCTCCCCAGCCGATACCTGCCCACACCACATCTTCAACAAAGCCGACTCCATCATCGCACCCAAACTTCGGGACATCATCAACAACTCCTTCATATCCGCCACCTTGCCGGAGAGCTGGAAGCACGCAGAGATCAGCGCCCTCCTGAAGAAACCCACCGCAGACCCCTCAGACATCAAGAACCTCCGCCCCATCTCGCTCCTCCCCTTCCCTGCAAAAGTCATCGAGAAAACCGTCAACAAACAGCTGACAGCCTTCCTAGAGAGGAACGCCTCCCTCGACCCATCGCAGTCCGGATTCCGAACGAACCACAGCACCGAGACCGCCCTCATCGCGGCCACCGACGACATCCGAACCCTGCTGGGCAACGGAGAAACCGCTGCCCTCATCCTGCTCGACCTTTCGGCTGCGTTCGACACGGTCTGCCACGGCACCCCGACAATCCGCCACGCCGGCATCCAAGGAAAGGCCCTGGAATGGATCACCTCCTTCCTCTCCGACAGAACCCAAAGAGTCAGTCTCCCGCCCTTCCTCGCAGAAGCCACCAAGATCATCTGCCGCGTACCTCAAGGCTCCTCGCTCAGCCCCACCCTCTTCAACGTCTACATGAGCCCCCTCGCAGCCATCGCACGCAAGCACAACCTCAACATCATCTCCTACGCCGACGATACCCAACTGATCCTCTCCCTCACCAACGACCCCACCTCCGCCAGAGCCAGCTTCCAGGACGGAATGAAAGACATCGCAGACTGGATGAAGCTCAGCCGCCTGAAACTGAACTCAGACAAGACGGAAATCTTCATCCTCGGCCCGTCCATCTCCGCCTGGGACGACTCCTGGTGGCCCCCTGCTCTGGGCCTCCCACCCAAGCCCACGGACCACGCATGCAACCTGGGCTTCATCCTTAACTCCTCCCTCACGATGGCCAGGCAAGTTAACGCCGTTACCTCCTCCTGCTTCAACACACTCCGCATGCTCCGTAAGATCTTTCGCTGGATCCCCACTGGAACCAGGAAAACGGTCACCCAGGCCCTCGTCACCAGCCTTCTGGACTACGGGAACGCCCTCTACGCTGGGACCACCGCCAAACTACAGAAAAGACTCCAGTGCATCCAGAACGCCTCAGCACGACTCATCTTGGACATCCCCCGACACAGCCACAACTCCGCCCCCCTGAGGGACCTGCACTGGCTCCCCATCAGCAAGAGGATCACGTTCAGACTCCTCACCCACGCACACAAGGCTCTCCACAACTTGGGCCCCGAATACCTCAACAACCGCCTCACGTTCTACACGCCAACCCGCCAGCTCTGCTCCGCCAGCCTCGCCCTTGCCACCGTCCCACGGATCCGCAGAACCACCACCGGAGGAAGATCCTTCACCTACCTGGCGGCCAAGACCTGGAACACCCTCCCCACCCACCTACGACTCACCCAGGACCATCTCTCCTTCAGGAAGCAACTCAAGACCTGGCTTTTCGAGCAGAAGCAGCCCCCACCCCCCCTCCTCTCCCCCCGATACCCCCCATCCCCCAACCTCCCCGCCCCCCAGGAACCTTGAGACCCTAGCGGGTGAGTAGCGCGCTTTACAAATACTCTTGATTGATTGATTGATTGATCGAGACCGCCCTCCTCGCCGCCACAGACTACATCGCTCCTTCTTTGACCAGGGCGAAACTACAGCCCTCGTCTTACTGGACCTCTTGGCGGCTTTTGACAGTCTCCCACCGCACCCTAGCTACAAGACTACACAACCCTGGTATCTGAGACAAGGCCCTCAACTGCGTCTGCTCCTCCCTCACTGGCAGAACACTACAGGTTAGACTCCCACTGTACGTCTCGAAACTGACAGAGATCACTGCGGAGTACCCCAGCCTCCTCCCTCAGCCCCATCCTCTTCAATGTGTACATGGCAGCCATCGCCCGGAACCACGGGCTATGTCTCCTATGCCGACGACACCCACCTTATCCTCTGCATCTCCAAAGAACCCACTATCGCCAGGAATAACTTCCACGAAGGAATGTAAGCCATTGCTTCCTGGAGGAAGGATCGCTGCCTGAAGCTCAACTCGAACAAGACAGAAGTCCTCGTCATGGGAGCCTCCCCCACTGCTTGGAACGACTCTTGGTGGCTCTCTGCTCTAGGTAGTCCCCTTAGCCCCACAAACCACACATGAAACCTCTGCATCATACTGGACTCCTTGCCCACAATTTGCTGCCAGATAAACAGTCTCCCCAGTCTGCTTCAACACTCTCCGCCTGCTTCGAAAGACCTTCAGATGGGTCCTCACCGAATCCAGGAAGACAGTCACCCATGCCCTCATCAGCAGTAGACTCTAGTACGGCAATGCACTACGCCGGCGTCACCCAGAAACTCCTTGGAAGACTCCAGAATGACGCAGCAAGACCAATTCTTAACACCCCCTGTTGCAGCAATATCACAGAACTCCTCCACGAAAAACACCATTGTCAGCAAGAAACCGCTCTAGAAGTGAAATGCAGAGGAGAACATCCGAAATTCATAGGCTTGTTTCTACTGGGCTTTGTCCACGTGGTCTGAGAATGGGCACTAGCGAGGTGGTGTTAGGAGAATCCCCATTCAGACTTGAAGGGATGGGGGGGGGGGGGGGGGGGGACTTTTTTTAACTTTTGCCTCAGGTGCCACAAGGTTTGCAATCTGTGCCTACCTAAAGATCACCAGACGGAAGT
Source organism: Lissotriton helveticus (assembly GCF_964261635.1). Taxonomy (NCBI): domain Eukaryota; kingdom Metazoa; phylum Chordata; class Amphibia; order Caudata; family Salamandridae; genus Lissotriton; species Lissotriton helveticus. The sequence continues at coordinate 1,895,442,127 of NC_136067.1, read as the reverse complement.
CTGCCGAGCATCCACCAAACCCTTAAGGTTAGTGCGAAATAATGGGGGGCGCATTACATCATAGAATAATCAAAGCAGTCCCCTTAAGGGAATCTCCAGTAAGTTCTTGAGAAAATCATCAGGTGGTGTCACGGAGGGAGATCAGAGGTCAGATGTTGAGAAACTGCCATATCCAGAACCATAAGAAGGACAAACGCAAGAATGTACACAAAGGAGTAAAAATTCAAGAGACCCACCCAAACAAGACCAAGATTGGAGTGGCACGGAGCCAGAACTTTTGGGGTCGAAACATCAGAAAATCACCTCCAAACTGAAACGAAAGGTAGTTGAAGGGTGCGTCTAGGCAAACGAACCTCCTCAACCTTGCCAACCTGACTCAGCCTCCAAAAGGCGAATAGGACTGGGTTTAGGACAACAAAAGCTGAAGTAGGCCCAATCGACTCCAAAAAGGATGGTGTAGGTGAAGGTGGGGGAGGAAAACGCTCATTGTGTTTCTTGCCCTGAACAGTGCCCTCAGGGCAGCAATGGGTGGGCTGACACTGGGAGTTCAAATATACTACTCTAACTCCAGTCCTAGATTATTTGAGGAAAGAGCAACTTTCCCCTAAATAGTCCAGGGGGGTTATTTACTATTCTAACTCCAGTCCTGGAATATTTGGAGAAAGTTAAACATTTCCCAACTATCTTTAGGAAGAGCTGAAAAGTAGTAATTTTGAATTGGAGAAACCTCTGCCCTGAGTGCTCAACTCAGGCCCAAGAACTAAGAATACCAGGAAAAATGGTGTAGGCTTGAATCCAAGATAGCTGCCCCAATCCAATCCAGACGTAAAATGATTTAAAATGCCTTAAAGACCTGCTAGAGGAACAGAAAAGGACAGACTAGAATAGCTTGAGCTGCCTTGAACACCTAACCCCCAAGAGGAGGAATAGGAGTAGTTCTATGAGACAGAGGAACATTTTTAGGGGCCGATTGTAGACAGTACAGGAACAAAATGTATGGGAGGATCTCGAAGCAGACTCCACAGAGAAGCAGTTTAATGCCAGTTTTTCCTTGTACAACTCATTGATCAAGAGGGCAGCACACAACAAACAGAACCATGCTTTCTATTCAAAACTACTGCCAGCCCAAAGGAAAATGCTACTCTTTCCCATACTTCCCAGCATTGTTGATAAAGGAAAAGAATCTTCTCTGTGGTCCAGCATACTCAAGCCTGAAACACAAATGGTAGAAAATAAGCTTAAACCCTCCAATTAAGACCCTGTGTACAGCACAACTGCAGACTCTATAGAGTTGACAGCCAGGAATAGATCAAACGCCCTTTATTCCACAGTACCACCACCAGACAAAGAGCAAATAAATCAATATTGTGTGCAGGAAGAAGAGTTGTGCGTCCACACAATGGAATAAGGCAAATGTTTACTTTGGCCATTATGGGCACCAACAGTGGAAGGAAATGGGGAAACAGATGCTGCACCTCCCAGATCAGTGTACGAAAAGGGCCATAGGAGTCTTACAGGGAAATAAAACCGTATCCAAAACATGCATCAAAACTGCATTGGGCACTCCTTAGTGCAAGCAGACAGCACTGTATGACCACCGGACTGAAGTCATGCCTGATGAGCTTTGACGTTAATACAGGAGGTATAAGCCTTCATAATTAACATGCCCTTCATTTGGGAAAGCCTATTTGGGTCCCCCATGGATGAGTCCCTTCAACATTATGGAGCGCAAAAACATGGGCCATTGCAATTCAGGGGAACCTTTTAAAAGTGGTACAAAACCCAACAGGAAACTGAAAGATAGGAGATCTTTGTGATACCCTGGCATGGGTACATACAATATACCCCATCATGCCTTAGGCATCTGGCACAACATAGCAGTGCCAGCATACAAAAGGCAACCCTTTCAAGCGAGGACACGTCAGGCCTCCAGATGGGTGGCATTAGCCTCAAATTGACTTTTCACTACAGGACCTGACACACATGTAAGGACCAAAATAGGAGGGTTTCCATCAAGAGTGCAGAGAAAACATCTTGGGCGAGTGGGTTCCAGAGATGCTTTAATGCCTGGGTGGGCAAAGTGGTCTCTGGCCCAGCGTCCTGGCCTTTCAGGGTGGCCCCTGATAGATCTGGCTCTGTTCTCCACACCGTCCTACCCTGATGACCTTGATGTATTTTTAAACACTGAATGTTTTAAATCGCATTTTCATTTAATTTATTTTTTAGTATAGGTACCCTGTGGGAGTTTGTTACAGACATTTTATAGCGAAGGGTTTTAGATCAAAACAGGACCTCACATATTAGAAATGGCAGTGGTTTGCAGGGTTTATCTGAAATAATATTAGTAAGCTACTGATATATTGCAATATTGAAAAGACAAATCTGTTGCAGAATATTCGAAGGAAACTCATTTTGAATTTGGACGAGAGTGCCTCTGCAGTGTCTGTGACCTGCCAAAGATGGCATGAAAAAGCTGACATTGGATCATAAATTCAGAGCTGTTCTGATCAGGGGCCCCCAAAATGTTTGTCCCAGGGCCCCAAAGTCTTAAGATGTCTGTGGTGGGTTATAAACATTATACTATACACACAAGAAATATCTCAGGTTTGTGGTAAACTAGCAATTCAAAGTACTACTTTTTGGGTTCAAGTTTACTTCAAGGATTTCCACGAAATGCCCTGCGGTTATGGCAGTTCACCTCACAAGGCAGGGGATACTTGTCTTCTCCTATGTATTTTATTTATTTATTTCGCATACTTTTAGAGCGCAGACCTGTCACCCAGAGGGCATCCTGGCGCTTTGATCAGAGAACCCACCGCACAAGACCAGAGCAGACGCGCAGCCATTACTTGGGAAAGAGATGAGTTTTTAAGGCTTTCCTGAATGGAAGATAGTCCTTGCAGCTCCTGAGAGTGAGTGGGAGAGAATTCCACAATTTAGCTGCCGCCACTCTAAATGAGCGGCCGCCCATCCTCACTCTTTGAAACCTAGGCACCACCAGAAGGTGAGCCGATGACGACCGCAGAAGCCGTGGGGCAGAATACCATGCAAACATGTTTTGTAGTGGAATGGGGCCTAAGAGGTGAACCGCTCTAAATACCAAACAGGCCGCTTTGAATTGGACCCGTAGTTCTACCGGGAGCCAGTGCAGGTCACGAAGCGCAAGAGTAGAAGAGCTGGATCTGGGTCGTGAAAGGGCCAGTTTAGCAGCCATATTCTGCACCCTCTGCAGTTTCCCAATCAGATTTTTTGGGGCCCCCAAAAGGAGGCCATTGCAGTAATCCAGCCGACTTAAAATAGTCCCACGGACTACCTCCGGCCTGGATCGAGCAGGAAGCAGAGGCAAAACTCTGCGGAGCATACGGAGCAGCATCATACATGTTCCCGTGGTTTTATTAACATGTAGGTCAAGTTGTAAGTTAGGGCCGAACATGACCCCTAAATTACGGGCTGACTCCGATGCCGACACCGGTTCGGAAAAAGTGCTGGGCCAGAAGTCGGTAGGTAAAGCCCGCGGGATCCGGTCAGTGGAGCAGTGGAGCACCTCCGTCTTCGAGCTATTAAATTGCAAAGAATTTGCTTGAAGCCAATCCGCTGTAGCTGCCATGCAGCGATGGAAGGTGTTCAGCGAGATTGCATTGCTTCCTTCCAAGGAAAACACCAGCTGAGTGTCATCGGCATAATTAAATGCCGAGACCCCAAAAGATTTTATTAGCTGGACAAGCGGACGGAGGTACAGGTTAAACAATAGCGGGCTGATGGCCGAGCCCTGTGGCACCCCCTGTCCGATTTTCCTTGGCTCCGAGCTAAAAGGCGGAAGTGACACCAGCTGTTGCCTGCCCTCGAGGTATGACATCAGCCAGTCTCTGGCCCCCTCGCAAATCCCGCACTCTTCCAGCCTCTGAACCAGGGTCCGATGGCAGACCGTGTCGAACGCGGCCGACATGTCGAGCAGCACCAAAAAGGCTGCCCGACCACTGTCGACACGCGAACGCAGGTTATCCAACACGGTCACAAGTGCAGTCTCCGTCCCGTGACCAGGTCGGAAGCCAAACTGGGCCTCATCGAACCACCCAATATGTTCCAGGTAGCCGGAGAGAGAGCGAGTTACCCATTTCTCCAAGATCTTGATTGGAAAGGGAAGCAAGGAGATCGGCCTGTAGTTGGAAAGGACAGCTGGATCCAGGGTTGGCTTTTTTAGCAGAGGCGACACCACTGCTAGTTTCCAGCAGCCCGGGACAGAAGCCGATTCCAGAGATTGGCGACAGATTGAAAACAGAGGCGGGAACAGTTCTTCCTGAAAAGTTTTCCAAAATTTGGGGGGCAGTGGATCGAGCGGAGATCCAGATGACACCGAACAAGCCGTTTTACAAAATTCTTCAAAGGACGGGAGAGGGAAGGAGTCCAACCGCGGTGGTTTGGGTGAGATGATCAAATCGCCCGCCCCAAAGGCCGCAGCGGCCGGCTGGGGTCGACTGGGTGAACAACCCGGAGCTCCCACGCCGGCTGGCTGGGGTCGACTGGGCTGCCCCACCGGAGCTCCCACACCGACTGGCTGGGGTCGACTGGGTAAGCTGCCCGGAGCTCCCAGATCGGCGACACTTGTGCTCCAATGGGGTCGACTGGGCTGCTCCACCGGAGCTCCCTCGCCAACTGGCTGGGGTCGACTGGGTGAGCTGCCCGGAGCTCCCAGATCGGCGACACTAGTGCTCCATTGGGGTCGACTGGGCTGCTCCACCGGAGCTCCCTCGCCAGCTGGCTGGGGTCGACTGGGTGAGCTGGCCGGAGCTCCCAAATCAGAGACACTAGTGCCTCTCTGGGGTCGACTGGGCTGCTCCACCGGAGCTTCCACGCCAACTGGCTGGGGTCGACTGGGTGAGTTACCCGGAGCTCCCAGATCAGAGACAACAGTGCTTGTCAGGGGTCGACTGGGCTGCTCGCCCGGAGCTCCCATATCCGTCGGTTGGGGTCGACTGGGTGAGCTGGCCGGAGCTCCCCGAACAGAGACAGCAGTGCTTGTCTGGGGTCGACTGGACTGCTCGCCCGGAGCTCATGTAGACAACTAGATGGCGAAGGCGAACTCCAGGCAGAGCGTATTGAAAATAGTACACACTCTGCAAAGACTGGGTTTCATCATGGATATGAAGAAATCACCATCACCTGAGAAACCTATAATTTTCTAGTAGGCGCCCCTAAAGTAAAAAAAAAAAGTTCACTAAAAGAGCAAGGTTGCCAATTTCAGAAGGGTCATTCTCAGTCAATGAGAACAAGAATAAAGATACTGGGTATGATGGCCTCTTATATACCTCTAATACCCTTCTGCACAATACACATGAGACCAATTCAAAAATGCCCCCAAAACCTATGGTCATACACAACGGGGAACTGGGAAGATCTAGTGCAGGCGTTTCACAAAAAAAAGCTAGTGAGCTACCGGTAGCTCTCCGCCTATCTGTAAGCAGCTCTCCTGTGTGCAGCCTAGCCTACTACTATAGAAGGTTTCGCTTGGTTGAATTAATTATGTATATCACAATTAAAAAGCACGCATTCAAGACGAAAATTTGTATGTTCAGAATTCATAAGATGTTTGAAGAAAAATTGTTAAAGTTCCAAAATGTCTTTATAGCTGTTGCTTGAGTGATAGATCATGTGGCGTTGGGGAGACGTTGGGGAGACTTATTGCTCATATTACCTTGGTGCCAGGGGCATTGCAGCTACCTATTTACAGGCATTTCGAATTGATTGTTTTTTTTACTTTACTGCTGGCTACCCTGCCAAATGAGCTGATGTGATTACTACTAACTATCTTGGATAGGGATAGGATGGTCACTATTACATCACTAATATTTGTAACTCTGGATCCTCTTCATTGAACATAAGTAGCTCTTACTGCCAAAACGTTTGGAGCCCTTTTTTTAAATACTTTTTATTGATATTTTGTCAGTACATCATGGCCAAAGGGACCCATTGCATGCATCCAGTTAGAAAATGTTACACAATTGTACTGAGATTTCAATACATCAACAACGGTATAAAAGGAAAAAAAACTATTATAACCAACTCTGGCACAGGTGGTGCACCCCGCCCCATCCCGTTAAGATTGCCTTTCTAGTTCATCAGAGTGGTCAAGTCTGCTAATCAAGGGAGGGTCCGTGACTATGTGGGTGTATTTCCTGCATGATGGAAAGTTCTAGGGATTGTGCGGGGCAGGTTAATACCTCCTGAATTCAGCCCAGTGAGACCAAAACTTATGCTTCTGTGGGCAGCCCCGCGCCCAAAACACTGCTATCTCCATCCCCATTCATTTATCCATGGGGCGTTTCCGCCCTCCCACAGATGGCGGAGAGGTCCCCTTCCAATGCTGGGCTATGTCCCGCTTGGCTAGTGTAAGCCCTCAAAATAAAAGGTGTTGCTTAAATCACCGTTGGTGCTGTGTAGTAGGGACATTTTGTGATCTAGAGCGAGTTGCCAGGATAAGACCTGTTCTAGGCACGAGGTTACCCTCCGCCAGAAGGGCTGAAGTGCTCTGCAACTCCATGCTGTATGCAAGAATGTCGCCTCCTCGTCTCCACTTCTGAGGCAGGTGGGAACGGAATAGCGCCCATATGGCAGAAACGTGACTTCCTGTACTACGCTTTAAGCATATATTTAAACTGGATTAAACTGTACCGTGTAGTGATAGCTGCTCCACGGAGACTTGCCAGGGCCTCGGTCCAGTCATCATCTGTGAGATCTGGAATGTCCACTTCCCATATCATGCTTAATGTGTCTGGTGTGGTATGATTATGTAATGTAATGTACAGGAATTTATATAGCGCAAATCACCAAGCGGTTTCTAAGCGCTTGCTTAGGGAACCCGTCCCGGTATTCCCCTGTGAGATAACCCCGGCAGGGTATCCGCAAGGAGAAAGCCAGGCATCCCACCGCGAGGGGCCGTTGTGGAGATTAAGCAAGCTATTGCCCAGAGTCGCAGAGTGTGAACCCGTGAATCGAGTAGGCACCGGAGCGAGAATTGTCGAGTCGATGGACATTTTAGGACTCAAGACCCCGCCGAGCCGGGAATTGAACCCTGGTCCCACGCTGACGTCTGCTTCCAGGTCTGCCTCCTCTAACCAGTGAGCCACACTTCTCCAGCTGCGTGATTAATGTTTGGAAAATTTGTCTGAAGCGCCTCTCCAGTAGGTCCACCAGGGTCGGGTATGCGGCGTTGGTGCATGCCTGAGCTGAAGATATCTATAAAATTGACTGCGGTGTAGCTGATATTCTGTCTGCAGTTGTTGGAATGACTTAAGCACCGTCCCTTGCATTATGTTGCCCAGCATTGGGATCCCAATAGCGTCCCATGCATGGAATCCTGATAATGTGGCAGTCTGGCGGAGGTAAGTACCGTGCCAGAGGTGGGTTGTTTGTGTAAGTCGCCCTGTTTGGAGACCTTTTATCTAGTGATTGTTACACACTGTGTGCAAAGGGGAAAGGCAGCAGTGGAATATTCAGAATGTGTCAAGAGAAAGAATATTCTAACCTCCCTCTGTTACCATCTCCGCACTGGGTACAGCTCCAACACCCACCGACCACGCACACAACCTTGGGGTCATCCTCGACTCCACCTCTCCATGACTAAGCAGGTCAACGCCGTCTCCTCCTCCTGCTTCAACACCCTCCGCATGATCCGTAGGATCTACAAATGTGTCCCCACCGAAACGAGAAGGACGGTCACCCAGGCCCTCGTCAGCAGCAGGTTGGACTACGGAAACGCACTCTACGCAGGAGCTTCGGCCAAACTACTGAGAGGACTGCAACGCATCCAGAATGCCTCTGCACATCTGATCCTCGACATCCCTCGCCGCAGCCACACACACAAAGCACTCCACAATACCGGACCGGCATACCTCAACAGGCGACTCTGCTTCTACACCCCCACCCGCCAGCTCCGCTCCGTCGACCTCGCCCTCGCCACAGTCCCCCGCATCTAAAGATCGACCTCCGGCAGCAGATCTTTCTCCCACCTCGCCGCCAAGACCTGGAACACTCTCGCCACCCACCTATGGCAGACCCAAGACCTGCTGACCTTCAGAAGACTCCTCAAAACCTGGCTCTTCAAGCAGTAGCAGCACCACCACCCCCAGCGCCTTGAGACCCTCGCGGGTATGTAGTGCGCTCTACAAATGATATGATTGATTGATTGATCTCGACAGAGGCATCCCACACAGGTTGGGGAACATGCACAAGGACACCCAACATGAGGGGACAATAGATGCAATCAAACATATAAATGTGTTAGAACTCAAAACCGTATTTCTCGCTGAAAGTATTTCATATGCATATCAGGGGAAGGACTATGCAGATATAAACAAGACAGCACAACGTTTTACATCAACAATCCCAGAGGTACAAGATCTTATGGCCTATCTAATCTAGTACAGGAGATTTGGAAGTAGGCCATACAAAGGAACTGTGGTTCCTGGACTCTAATTCTAATTATTGGAGTAGTTTACTCATGCTGTCATCAGGCAACAATCCTTTTGTCCCCCAAAGTGAATAAACGAAGTGCTCCTCTGTAGCACTTGACTGTCAGTGGTAATGATGCAGAGCAGTTCAAGGCTTTCTTAAAGCGGTGGTTAGGTTTGGCACTCACAACAGTTTCAAACAGTAATACCACTTTACAATATCCAGTCATAGTTTTACTTTTTTTTTTATTTTAAAGAATAGTAGTTTCATTTTCAAAATACAATTTTGCACTGGAAGTAATAATGAAGAAAACTAGAACTCTTTCTACTTCTAGCCACAATTACCCCAAATGTTATACCACTTACACAGTAAGCTCTGTTTGTAGTTCGTGTGGCTTTAGATACATATGCTCGACATTCTCCTATCTAGTGATGGATGCATGTGCTTGCGAGTTGTTTTTCTTTGGATTTGTTTTTGAGTCGCAAGGTCTGTTGTGACTCCACCCGTAGTCCACAGTGCAGAAGGGAATAGGCTAAACCATTTTCCCCCTTCTTCTGCCTTTGGGGTAGTATGCTTGAATGCCAGCGCTGACCTTTATTCAATGGGAAAACTTTGGATGGCCCACAGGTGCCATCCATCAAAACTTTTGATTTCAGCAATGACGCATCTGGATCTCAACAAGATGACTTACATTCTAGTGGTGTTGAGGCAGCTCCTTCAAGGAATCTGATCATATTGGAAAAATGACTGTGGGGCAGTGAGGGCCTTGGGGGTGGGGTTAGTGCGGAGAGATTCCCCCAAGTGCAACGCCAAGTTCCCCTGGCAGGAGCGCTTCAAATGTCTCTTGAGCTTGTCCCCTGTGCAGGAGGCTACCTTTTTGGTGTGCATAACTATTTGATGTAAAAAAAACATGTGGCCGTGCTGGACATACCATAACATTTAGCACCAATACTGGTCTGAGACACATTGCTCCGGCTGGGGGAACCTGCTTGGCCCTAAAGGAGAGGAGGTGGGCTTCATGGCGGAAGGGCAGATTATCCCAGAGGTGTTGTCTGCCTCAGTCTTGGAGATGGAGCTTGAGGAAGAAGAGTTCCCGGCGGGTCAGAACACAGGTCTCAGAACAAAAAACATATATCCAGGGCTCTGTTTCAGTTCCTGCATCCAAGAGTTAGCCCAAAGGCTTTGAGCTTGGTAGCGCTCCCAAGTCTGGCATTCAGCCTGAGCCTAGGCTAAAGAGGGACAGACCTTCAGATCTTTACCCCACCTGGGGTGTTGAGCAGTGCCATCCATCAAAGCACGCTCAACCCAGAGAACCCAAAAACCTGATCTCTGAGCCAGAATCGACTTTGAATAGTTGCCCAGACCCACCCTCTGATCTGCTCTGAACGAACTCTAGACTAAGATGTCTAACTCAAGCGAGGTACCCTTTATTATGCAGCTCCCTGAGCTATGTAATGTCATTCAGAAGGTCGTTTTCCGTTCCTCTACTGACCCCCTTGCATAACAACCTACAATGTCCCAGGTCCCCGAAAAGAAAGAGCTCACTTTTGAGGGGCAGCTCACCAAGGAGCCACAAACCTTTTCTCCCACCAGATAGAAATGGTTGGGAGAGGGCCACTAATCTACCACTGCCATCCCCTCTGCACCTTCGCACACCCCATTGCCCCATTCCTATTCACATTCAGGGCACACTGACTCACAACAGGGCAGGGAAAACTATTATGATTTTAACGTATCATGTGGTTATACAGACTGCTGCTCAGCACCACAATGCCAAACTGCATGGGGTGCAACGCCAGAACAACTGTTTAGTGGAGACTGCAAGATGGAAAGTCTCTAGTACCTTCCTGTACCCCGCAGCTTGCTCAGAATTGCAGGATAACTTCAGAGACCCAGTCAAGACTAGAGTCTTAAACCCCCAGGGTTAAAAGCTGCCTGTTAAGACCAAGTGTATACCAGGAAGCCAGTTCCCACCTGACTCACTAGTGGCCTATATAGTTGAGTAAAGAGCCTCAGCCCAGGCAAAGGGGTTGGGCCTCTTCCAGACAAGGA